>NC_090933.1:53706432-53981432 GCF_040938575.1 Ambystoma mexicanum | reverse complement strand
ACCGCTGTTTGGCTGTAGAATGTTAACAAATGCCGGTTTGGACTGTAACTGGTTGTGCTGATCAATCCTCTTGGCCTCTAATAAAAGAGGAAAGAAAATGTGAGCAAATTAAGCTTCAGACTATTTTCTAATCCCAATTAAATTGCAACTGAACGTTTAGTGAATTACAAACACCTGTGAATATGATCGGTATTGGGTACAAGCTTTGTGCTGCGGGTAATAACATTTTATCACATACATCTGCCAACACGCTATTACACTGAAAGGTTTATCGCAGTCGTGTGCGAGTACGCATTTAATATTGACCAGGAAGCAAGTGCAAATCCTACATGGCAGTACCCCCTTTCAATTTCCAGATGGAATTAACTGGGGCATTCAAGCATCTGGTTTCAGGCTGATGTCAGCTTCATTTTTTTCAGTATAGGGTGAAGGGGACTTCTATAGATATCCTCCTTGGACTGCCAAATTATTGCCAACTACTGGCAAATTGCTAACTTGCACCATGAACCAAAACTAGGAAGCCAGTACTCTTGCTTCTGGGCAAGGTCCAAACAGTTTTGGTCAAGTCCTGAGTACGGGCGTGGTCATGGCAAGTATCTGGGACGATGCTATAGAACATCAGATGAGGGATATTACCCCTCACTGACAGTGCCTTCCCCCTCAGTGGCTGCCAATACTGTGCCCATTACATGGTGGTGAAAAGATTACACAGTTAAAAGGGTGAGGAAATCCCCCGTCAAGTGGTTTCACTCCATTGTGCACTGCGGGGCAGAGAGCGTAAAAATGGGTATCGCTTGCTTCATCCTAGTTCGATTTTTCCTTGCCTCCCATCATCTCATTTGTATATCCTACATAGGCAGATTTATTATATGGGACATCTTGGCAGGTGAGCTTGCAGCATCCCTTACACGCTCATAAAACAAAGGTGTCCAGCGCAAACTATTGCAGACTAGTGATGAATAGGTTGAAAGAAGTTTGATTGAGGAGCAGAAATGTGCCGTGCTTTCTGATGATTCTGGGCCCTAAATCCAAGCTGAAGTCTATGGTCCCCATTATGATGTTGTCGTGTGAGAAAAAGTGGGAGCACAATGGTTTTACTTCTGGTACTGCCACTTCAACTGCACTGCCAAACAATGTGGCTGGTGGTGAGGTGGAGGGGACAGCTCTCTGCTCCACTCTACCTCCAAGTAATTGCCGTGGGCGGAATTAGCACCCATTGCAAATCCCCCAAATCACTAGTGGGGTCTTATGGACATTGAGAATAGGGACTAACTCCACTGTACCACAACTTGTAATCTGGCAAATGACACCAGGTTGTGAGAAGCAGTAGTGGTAACCTGAGTTCAGTGAAAATATTTCCAACTAATACCACCAAGCTTGTAATGTGCCCACATTTCTTCCAAAACCATCCTACTCCACTAACCCTTTGCCAGCCAATCAGAACACAGAGCGTGTAAGGAAGAAAGAGCTCCAATAGCTGATAACTGTCTGCACAGTGACCGTTCAGGCCTTCCTCAGAAATCAGAGTTCCAAATGTAAGGTCCAGGTCCTGAAATACATTCTGCTCACTGGGGTTGAATGAAGAACCTTGAACTCCCGAATTTGCACGTACACACCATCATCCAAACTGAAGCTTATGCCATGCCTGTCCAAGGCTTTGGTGAATTATTAAAAAAATAACATTAAACCTATTAAAAAACAAATGTGGCACACTTCTTCTAAAGCGATAACAGATGGTCGTGTGGCCTAAAGGCAAACACGTGTTTTCGTCATGCATGCATCTTGCACACTTGCTCAAGATTGGGTTGTGGAGTTGAAATGCTGCACACGCACATGTACCATGCATCAGCCTATGACTTATCGGTGTGAGCAGTGTATGTGATAAAATATTGAGACACTTGTCCAGTGCCCTTTTCCTTGCGTTATGCTTTCCTTGATTTCTGCTTTATTTTCTATTGTCTTGGACTCGGATCCTGTGTCCTTTCCTCCTCAAATGTTGGATGTCTCTGTAACTTTACTCTCTAAATGCACACTAATTGCCTTGTTATCCTATGCCTTTTCCTTCTCTCCTGCCATATTCTTCGAAACGTATGCAACTTACAGTATTTTGTGCCCTCTACAAGTAAACCTTCCCTTTTCCCAAGATTTCTTAAACACCACTAATCCCCACGTATAATTTAAATAGTTTCCCCAAGTTTTTCCTGCCCTGCTCCTCCTGCCATACCCACCTTTATTTCTCTTTACCACATTTAATATTTGCCTTTTTGGTTTCCTCAAATTTCCATTCTCTCTCCTCCTCTTGTATTATATGGCTGCCAGCATACAGAAGGGTCAAAGCCCAGCACCATTTTGGTCACATGGCGATTAGGTCATCTGGAGATTGTCTGCAGTCAGAGCAATCTGATTCATGTGCAACCTCTTCCGAGGACCAGAGGATCAAGTCTAACATTTGGTATCGGTCTTGGTTGAGGGCTAAAGGTGCAACACAGAACAAGGCACAATCAAGTCAACCCTGTTTAGACTTCTGCGTCCCTTTTTCGCCCCTCCCCCATTTGCTGTAAGTTCTGTACTTCTCTTTGCTGCTGTCTTTGTTCTTGGCATAGTTTTGCTTTTCTTAAATGTTGTTCATTGTATCTCCACTCCCCTCCCCCTTGTCCCTCCTTCCACACCCTGTTCATAATTTGCCCTCCCTCCCTTTTTTCCTGCCTGCAGGACTAGATGCCAGCACTCCGACCAGCTCCCATGAAATTACGATTCCAAATGATGTAAGTTGTCGCACTCCCAGTGATCTGATACGCCGCTGCATGTAGTTTTGCATTTGCAACCCTCTGTTGAACGGTTTTGCACATTATATGACATGTGAAAATGGTGTACCCTATACAATATGTGCTGTACAATACCAGTGTGAGCAGGACTCGAGTTTGACCTATTTGAAGTCATGAAAGCAACTATAAAACAGTGTAATTAAAAGCAATTATAAAAGAGTGTCATTAAATGCAACTTCCCATTACAAGCAGAAATCGAATGCCTGATGGCAGAAAATTAATCTCAAAACGGGCGTCGACACGTCAAGGATCTGGAGCCCCTGAACATGTAACATAGGAATAGTGTGACAAGAACACCTCTGTGACGCCCCATTTAGAATCCGAAAAAACAATATGTAATAGTCTAAACCAACCATTAGATGGCGGTCTAAGCAAAGCATGTGATTCTAAGCAGCTACAAGCCACAGAAGGATGACTACTGGGCAAAAAATGTTTTCCCTTCATAAATAGCTTTAAAAAATTACATCTGAAAGCATTACGGGATCCCTCTTTGTGAGATACCAACAGATAGCTAGATCAGTGGATAAAATAGAGGGACAAATGCATTGATAGCTGCCTTGCAGCTTTTGCAACATGCTTTCACACTAAAAGTTATGTTATATTGCAAGACTTTTATACTGGGCCAAAGTCAATACTGTTGTGTTCTTAGAGTGCTTGGCTTATCTGGAGGTTGGTTTTTTGTGCCCATGCTGGGTTATACAGATCTTAGTCTGTGGAGGAAGACGAGAAGAGGATCGGAAAGCAGGTGAAATGCCACAGATCTAGGGATGGGGGATGTAGAAAGGTAAAAGGAATGTTTTATGATAGCTTGTGTGTGTGTCGATTGATTAAGGTGGACCGCACATTGGTATTGCAGAAAAGAATGGTATCTTCTAAGAATGTTTGGCATCAAACAGATTGCCTGTGTGAAGCAGTTTAGTGAAGCATTAGGTAGTTAATAGCAAACAGTGTTTGGCAGCTTTGTGATTGGCTTCAGATGTGCTCCTGTCACCTAGTGGTGGCTTTGTGACCCAGGATGACCTTTACATTTTTCCACAAGCCCAACTCCAGATCACACATTGGGGACTGCCAAACTAGGAGGACAGATCGGCCCACTCTAGAAGAGACTGTGTGAAATGTGAAGGCTAGTCTACTATGGATCTGTGGACACCTTCTAGGTTATGTTGCAAGTCTAGCATCCACTATGTCTACAATACATAAATACAACTAGATAAAGTACCACCTGGTGAAGAAAGAGCTAGAGAAAGAGCTCTATAAGGATTTTCTACAATAGATGAGAAACATTCACAAGCCAGAGTGGATTCAAAAGTGGAACAAGCAATTATTAAACACTTTCATTCTGCTGTTCCTCCTACTCACCCTCCACCTGTTCCAGGTGCTGCATGCTAATGTGTGCATAGCATGTGAATCTAAGCAGATTCACAAGCTCCAGAAGACAAATAATACTTACCTAGTTATTGTCTTTCTGTAGCTTGTATCTGCTTAGACTCACATGTTCCCACTCTACCTTCCCGCAAGGGAGAAGTGGGACAGAGGGTACAAAAACACTTGCTCATTTGCAGTACAAATAACATACTCAGGACAGGAAAAACAAACAATCTGAGGACATAAGCACGTGAAGGATTGTGGGTGATACTGATACACCAGATGGCACCAGCATAGCATGGGACTCTCAGCAGATACAAGCTAAGGAACTACAACTACAATTTGTGGGGAAGTCGTATTTCTCATATTTGTCAAATAGCACCTGCACGGCTAGGAATCTAAATGCATAGGCTCAGGAAACATCATACTGTAACATGCCCCACTAGTATTTTTAGGGCAGAGACACACAGCAGGGTAGCCTTTTTTTTTAAATCCCTGTTGTATGTCCCAACAATAAGACTGTAAGCGACACAAATACCTTTGTAAGACCGTAAATGGGGAGTATGGTTGAGGGCTTAGTGTTGGTCTCTTCTACCGCCTTTTGTTGGAAAGTAGGAAACCCATCACAATATGAGCTTATTACCTAATTATAAAAGAATGTCTACTCTACTAACAAATGGAGATCAGACAATGTATGATGATTTATTTGGACCTGGGTTGATTACTAGTGAAGGCAAGAGTAGCATAATGCACTGCCAAGATAAAAATCAATAAAGAATACATTAAGATATTTTAGGAAGAGATGCCATATTCACATTTACACAATTGGATTTAAATTACAACAGCATAATCGATATCCTTAAGAAGACCTGGTTCCATCAACATCTCCTTATCTGTCTGATGAGCAGAAGACACTATGCTAAAGAGATACCCCTTGCAGAGTAGGGATGCATGTGCCAGAATGTGCAGCATTAGCTTTCCAAACTGAGATGTTTGATAACTGGAAACAACCATTCATATATTTTTGGAGCGCTCAATTTTACTGCATACGTTAGGAAGAGCGTTTAAACAGAATAAATAACAGCACAATGTAGCTTAATGTTTTGAAAGTAAGTTTAACACAAATGCATTTTTATAAAAAAAATACTTAAGCTTACAACTGTCAGTGTGTCTTGTCATATCTATTCAGATGACCTAGGAATTTGCAATATGTACTTACTATTTTTTGAAGCATCGGAAAGCCAATTTGGTGGTATCCAATTTAATGTTCTTTCCGGTGTGTTTGTGCAGCATTTTCATTTTAAAAAATGTATTACTTTTTCAGTCTGTAAGTAAAAAAAACACTTTCTGTGCAGAGGGCTACACATTGAAACATGCTTATGTTATACTAATCATGAGTAGTGTTTACCAGCAAGTCCCATTCCATTCATATGTTTAAGATTAAAATGAATCGCCATTGACTTTAATGGAATTATTCTCTATAAACATCCGACTTCCTCCTCCTTGGAGACGCAAAATGGGGGCATGCACACTATTCCCTACATTCCGCCCCACATAAAAAAAAACTCATGCATGTCTGCTGTTGTACCTTTCCTTTTAGACCCACAATAAACCCAAATATGCATACATGGGGTTCTGCCTCTGCAGATTGCTCATGTCTTCCAGTCGTGGTTACAGTCTTTGTATTCCCACTTCGGATGCAGGAGTACAACTCCCAGAATGCATCAAAAAAACAAGGAATGGGATGGTTTACTTACGTATGGAATGTACAAGAATATGTATATATTTCTGAGGCTTGTGGAATCTGCTTAGATCACATGCTGTGCATAGGCCGACATCTAGTGGAAGCTGCGGAGTATTACAGTTGTTTTTCGAAACTCGAAAATGGGCGTCGACACAGGGCGTGCCAGTAATACTATCCCTAGTGTGACGTCCACTGTACCCAAGATCCTTCACGCGTCTAGGATCCTCAGATTGTTTTTTTCCACCAGACTGGTCGGAAGCATTTTGCGGAGTCCCCTGGCCTTAGCCATACTTTTGCTACAATATAAAATAATAATCTATTGACATCCTTCCCCACCCCAACGTCGAACTTCAACACCCGACGCCGGCTGGAGAAGAAATCGACCGTCGGCTGCTGCACGACGGATTTGGGCCTCGGAAGGCCGCTGGCCTCAGCCCGGGCCTGGTAGGCCGCTGGCCTCGGCCCTGCAAGTAGGGAGAGTGGGGGGTGGTACATACTCTACACTCTTGGTATATAGGTACACCTTATACATTTCCTACACTTAACAGCCCTCTGCCTCAAGGTGCCTATGGAGGGTACCCCTTTTCAATTCTGCCCCAAGTGCAATCGCAAATACCCTTGGGTCGACAGGCACGCCACGTGCAATCTCTGCTTGCCGAGGGACCACCCCGAAGCGAACTGCAGAGCGTGTAGTAGGTTTAAACCTAAGACACTTAAGGACCGTTCGACGAAGCGTTGGGCCCTCCACGCCAGGCAGGCGGCCATGGCGGAGGGCGCCTTCAGCGATGGCAGCGACGCCGTACTTTCGGACGGCGAGGGCATTACGGCGTCGAAAGACAGCCGAGCGCAGGTCCCCGACCTCGGAAGGTCGTCCGGCAGGGCGGCTATGGGGAAGACCCCCGGCGACACAAGCGCTTCACATACTACACACACTAAACACACTAAGTCCAACTGAGACTCGACGACGTTGAGTTCTGGGAAAGAGGCACAGACAGAACGGTCCAATTCGGTGTCCTCTGGGCGCTCTCGATCAAGATCGCCGCATGACTCCAGGCAATCATCCACTCTTGCCAAGAGTGCCTCGCTCCCTAGGCTAACAGAAGTTCGATCGTCGGAAGACGAAGACGACTTCCACCCCCAGCCCGCGCTCCAGGAGTCGGAGCCCGCAATTAAAGCCAGCGAGCCCCCACGCTCGAAGGACAGGGACAGCTCTCCCAATCCTCGACGCCAGGCGTCGAAAAACTCCGGAGCCACTAAGGGACAGGGAAAACATTTTTCTATGCACGGAGAGGGGGGAAAACAGCAGAAGAAACTACCTGTACATTCTTCCACACCTGGGAAACACTTCACCCCCCCTAAACAGACAGAAAAACCCAGGTCTGCTGATAGGTCCACAACCAGCAAAGCTACTCAAGGTAAATCCCATAGACTTGCTGAGAGAGTCATTCCCAGTTCCAAAAAATGGTCCAGTGAAGACATAGATAGAGTCATGTCAAGAATGTCTTCTTTAGCTGATTTTTATGATAAAAATCCAGAACATTTCCTCTCGTATGATCCACAAGGGGCCACACCCTCAGGCTCTACTGATCCTATCCCCCCGAGTAAGAAGGCCCGGTTTGAGACTCCGATGAGGTCTGAACCCTTCGAGGTGCAACCCTACGCAACTCCATACTCACAGTATCAAGGAGAGGCTTCCTTTTGTGAAGACCAAGAATTTGGTATAATACAAGAGCAAACCAGGACGGGCTTCTATGGGGACGATGAGGACCAGGAAGAAGAAGAGGATGACCCGGAAACATACAGAGTAGATTCCCCGGTAGAGAACGAAGCCCCGGTTACCAACTCCCCGGTCGATAACCAACCCCTCCTAAATGAGGTTCTCGCTCGCGCAGCAGGACATTTCCACATTGACACCCACGGTGTACAGGAGGAAAGGGACTTCGCGGAAGAGTTAGTTGGAGAAAGGAGGCCTGTTGCCCAGACCAACCCTATCCTTAAATACATTCAGCGGAGAATAGATCCGTCCCTGGTGAACCCAAACCTCACCAGAGCAGCCAATCCCAGGGTTGAAAAACTTTTCAGGGCAGCACAGTCTGACCCTCTTTATATAAGAGGACATCTGAAGCCAGACTCCCTAGTTGTCACCAACAACTCCCTAGTTGTCGAAGACAAGGGTGTCCCAGCCCTCTTACGAGTGTAAGAGGGCTGGGACACCCTTGTCTTCGTCAGAAGCTCCTCCCAACAAGGAGAGCAAAAAACTATATGGTTTCGGCAGGAAGTTAGCCTCAACGTTCGCCTATCAAGCAAGGATTGCTAACTCCACCACCCTGTTGGCCAGCTACAACTGCCATCAGTGGGAAGAAGTCGCGGCTCTCATAGCCTCTGCTCCTGAACCGTTAAAGGGCCAATTAGCTCGGATTTCCGCAGAGTGTAGAGCCGTGTCTGGTTGCATTTTGAAAGCAACCTTCGACGCCGCGGACAACGCAGGCAGATTGATAGCAGAAGGTACTGTTATCAAGAGACATGCATGGTTACGGCAGTCTGGTTTTAAGGCAGAAACACAGGCATCATTGTTGGACAAACCGGTGGAAGCCGATCTGTTGTTTGGTAAGGCGGTCGAAGACGCACTGAAAAATGCCAAGGACGAATACGAGACACTCAAGTCCCTTGGCCAGTTAACCAATAAACCCCCTAACCAGAGAGGGAATAGTAATTTTCATCGCCCACGCGGCCAAAATTCCCAGAGAGGATCTAACTATTCCCAGGGGCAGGGTACACAGTGGAACAACAACCAACAGTCTACCCAGGGTTACGGCAGAGGTAATAGGAGAGGTTGTGGTAAAGGCAGAGGCAGCCCCAGCAAAGGAGGCGGCACGCCTCCACCAAAGCAGTGACGCTCAGTTCAGGGTCCCTTCTCACGCAACCCCAGTTGGGGGACGCATTTCAAACTTCACCCAGGCTTGGGAAGGGATCACATCAGACAGATGGGTGCTGTCAACAGTATCCAGAGGATATTGTATAGAGCTACTGCAGCGTCCCCGGAACCATCCTCCACGACAAAGAGTACACTCCTTAGAACATTAGAAGATTCTCCTCGAGGAGATCGCCATTCTTCTACAAAAGGACGCGATAGAACTCGTCCCGGGACACCAGGTAAACAAGGGTATTTATTCAACTTACTTCCTTGTGCCAAAGAATGACTTGACAATGCGCCCAGTATTGGACTTACGGCCTGCCAACAAGTATGTCAAGCCCCAAAAATTTCGTATGACCACGCTACAAGAGGTAATCCCCCTCCTACAAAAGGGGGATTACATGGCAACCTTGGATATGAAAGATGCTTATTTTCATATTTCCATGTTCCCAGCGCACAGAAAGTACTTGCGCTTCAAGGTGGACAGTCGCCACTACCAATTCAAGGTACTACCCTTTGGGATAGCTTCAGCACAAGGGTATTCACCAAGGTACTGGCGGTGGCGTCTGCACACCTACGCAGGGAGGCAATCCCAGTGTACCCTTATCTGGACGACTGGCTCATAACGGGGGAAACCCCAGGAATTTGCAGGACAAACATTCAAAGGACTATCGACCTCCTACACGAATTAGGCTTCTCAATCAACGAGAAGAAGTCAAGCCTGGTGCCAAGCACCGCAAAACAATTCCTAGGAGCAATCCTGGATACCCAGGAGGGGTTGACCTTTCCTTCAGAAGAAAGAATTCGGAATATACTACTGCAAATTCCGCATTATCAGTCCGGTCAACAAATAACGGTACGCAAAGCAATGCGTTTACTGGGCATGATGGCGTCATGCATTTACCTGGTCCCTCACGCTCGCCTGCGCATGCGTCCCATGCAGGAATGGTTGACGAAACAGTGGTCTCAGGCAACTGGTCAGTGGGACGATCTAGTGGTCATTTCACCAACACTGGTACAAAGCCTTCACTGGTGGACAAGAGAGAATCTCGCACAGGGGAAACCCTTTTACGATCCCGAAGTACAGGCAGTAGTCACTACAGATGCATGTCTTATGGGGTGGGGAGCTCACCATCTCCACCACACAGCTCAGGGTCTCTGGTCTCACTCAGTGGCCAAGAACCACATCAACCTGCTAGAGCTTCTGGCAGTATTCAGAGCGCTTCAGGCGTTTGAGCCTCATCTACTAAACCTGTCAGTGCAAATCCGGACGGACAGCACTACAGCCATGTTCTACCTGAACAAGCAAGGAGGCACTCGCTCGCCAAATCTGTCCAAGCTTGCCCAGAAAATCTGGATATGGGCACTCAGACGGAACATCTTCCTGTCATCACAACATGTTCCAGGGGAGCTCAATTCCCTAGCGGATGCTCTGAGCAGAGACTCCTTCCCAGAGGAACACGAATGGGTTCTTCACAGAGAGGTCGGAGAAGATCTCTTCTCTCAGTGGGGTTTCCCCACTATAGACTTATTCGCCACAAGCGAAAACAGACAATGCCCAGGATTTGCATCCAGGTTCCCCCAACCAGACTCCCAGGGGAACGCCCTGTGGATGAACTGGTCAGGGATGTTTGCGTATGCTTTTCCACCAACTCCTCTCATCAGGAAAGTGGTGAACAAGATGAACAGGGAATCGATGACGCTCGTCCTAGTTGCTCCCATGTGGGCAAGACAACCGTGGTTCCCACACCTACGGAGGATGGCGGTGTGCGAGCCCATCAAACTTCCAGCCTGGTACAACCTACTGTCCCAGCACCAAGGTCAAACAGTGCACCAGCAACCCAACTCAATGAACCTGGCAGCATGGCTCCTGAGGTCATAGAGTTTGGACACCTCAATTTGCCACAGAGGTGTATATCTAGGAAATCAAACACAAGGCACTGTTACTTTGACAAGTGGAAGAGGTTCGTTATCTGGTGCCAGAGTAGACAAATCAACCCAGTTGATTGCACTCCTTCCACTATTGTTACATACATGTTCCACCTGCTAGATGCAGGATTGGTTTTTAACTCACTGAAAGTACACCTGGCAGCCCTCTCGGCTTACACCACTTCCCATAGCAAGGTTTCGTGGTGGAAAGTACCAGTAGTTAAAGCCTTCATGGAAGGAGTAAAGAGACTTCACCCTCCTATTTCAAACCCACCACCAGGGTGGGACCTTAATGTGGTGCTAGCCAAACACATTGGCCCCCCTTTCAAACCCATGCATCAAAGCAAAACACCTACCTTATAAAACGGCCTTCTTAGTAGCTATTACTTCTATAAGAAGGGTCAGTGAAATTCAGGCTCTGTCAGTGCAGGATCCCTTCTTTACTATCCATAAAGACAAACTGGTTTTACGCACACACCCTAGGTTCTCACCTAAATTTATATCAAAATTCCATGTAAACCAGTCCATCGAGCTTCCGGCTTTCTTCCAGAACCCGCAAAGCTCGGCTGAGGTGAAACTACACACCCTAGATGTGCGTAGGGCGGTCCTCTACTATGTAAATAAAACAAGCCCGCTAAGGAAAACAGATCAACTGTTTGTCTCCGTAGCTACAGGCAGAGATGGGGATTGCGTCTCTAAAGGTGCCATCTCGAAGTGGATTATTAACTGTATCCAGCTGTGTTACTCACTCTCTGAAAAGACTCTGCCTTTTACGCCAAGGGCCCACTCTACTAGAGGCATTGGGGCACTCTGGCTTTCATTGCAAATGTACCCCTTGACACCATTTGCAAAGCAGCTACTTGGAGCTCTATTCACACTTTAACTCAGCTTTACTGCATTGACACCCATTCCAAGGCAGATACACAAGTGGGACAAGCGGTTCTAAGACACTTATTTGCTCATGACCCTTCTCACATCCCACCTCCTTCTTCTGGTACTGCTTGCTAATCTATGCACAGCATGTGATCTAAGCAGATTCTACAAGCCTCAGAAGGGATACATTACTCACCGTAATCGTATTTCTGATGCTTGTATCTGCTTAGATTCACATGCGACCCACCCTTCCTCCCCTCCGAGAGAAGGTGCATGATTGCTTGTAGTCTTACCTTTCTGTCTATCTGCTTGGATTATCTGTACTCACGCTACTCCTCATGCTACCTCATGTCAGAAAAAATACAATCTGAGGATCCTAGATGCGTGAGGGATCTTGGGTACAGTGGACGTCACACTAGGGATAGTATTACTGGCACGCCCTGTGTCGACGCCCATTTTCGAGTTTCGAAAAACAACTGTAATACTCCGCAGCTTCCACTAGATGTCGGCCTATGCACAGCATGTGAATCTAAGCAGATACAAGCATCAGAAATACGATTACGGTGAGTAATGTATCCCATATATATATATAACAGTAAAGAAAGTACAGCTGGTTTTGTTCTGCTTGAGTGACTATCCATATATAGCTTGTAACCCATGATTCAGAGCACCAATGTATATCATTTTGTATCTAGCACTTTGAAAGTACCTAGGACTGATATTAGCACTTTGTAAAAGCATGTGATCCATTGGCAACTGAAAATATAAAATAAGATGAATTGTATTAAGGATTGAATTATATGTGAAGGGAAAGTTTAGTTATTTTAGGTGTGCACGTTCTTAATGAGGAGAAAAAGAATACGAAAAACTCATAATTAAATAACAAACACAGTACATTCTTTCTTGAAAGGCGACTGTCCCATGCAGGCTGTTGCTCATTGATATCATCGGTAGCAGCCTGAAAAGCACTGTTGTCCAGAGACTCCTGCTGTGTCGCAAGGGCCTTATGATAGATAGCCTTTGCCTACCTGCTTGGGAAGTTAAATAAAAAAAAGGACAAAGCTAAAGCTGCACCTGTCAGGGAAACGACAAGTTGGCAGTGGTGAGGATGTACTGCAGTTTTCTTTTATAGTGATTGCAAAATTGATATATGATGGATATCCCATCCGTGTGACCTGTAAGAAGCTAGTCAATTAATGAAAATGAGCTATACAGGCATGAGTGTGAAATCAACTAATAGTGATTCCACAAAACACATCAAGAAAATGTTATTATTAGATCGTAATATTATATTACACACAGGGCCGCTGGGTGCTATGCAAATTAAAAAATATACACATTTAAATCAATAAAAATAAATATATATATATATTTTTCTTTTATTCTGTTTTTATGCAAACAATCTATGTATTTGATAGGTTCTTAAATGAGAAGTGTTCTGTGTGAACTATAACACAGATACATAGAAAAAATGTCAATGAGTAAATGTTGCAGAATTCACCCTTACATTTTTCTAGCCCTTAGGTTTGTGTGCGTATTATATTATTTAATTTTGCAGACCCTCACACAGTACCCGATTACTGCTTACCTGCACACATCTACAGAACAACCCAAAACAGTTCCCCTCAGAGTATCAAAAGACCCAGCAAATGGCAGCTGAGCACATTATACATCACAATAACATGATGCAGCAGCCATAAACACTTTTCATTTAATTAATTTCAACAATGAAGTGTTAAATGTGTACTGGAAAAATGAAAGAATTGTAATTATTTCTAAACATTAAAACACAAATAAATGATGAATTAGTTGTCAAGCTTTGTCATCAAGATACAGCCTTAAATCCAAACTGGGATTTTGAATTTCCCAAAACTCTCTTTGTCATAATAAAAATGAAAATGTTCTGTTCCATGTGCTTTGCTGAATATCCACTTTTTAAAAGTGTCACAGGCATTGTTGGTATTCAATTAAAGTGCACATCATCAACATAGCCTTTGTTAGCTAATGCCTCTAAAATGCTCAACAACTCTTGTTGTGAACGATTTACATATACTACCAAATACATTTATTACAAGAAAAATCTAAATATCCACACAATGTGGAAATTATGTATTCATATGTTTTATTCTACATGTTGCCATAGTGCCATCATTAATGAATTGTCACTGAGGCACAATATTGGCTAAATTTCTAAAACATGCATAGATTCATTGGCTATGCTTAAGTTTGAGCCAAATGTAATGATATGCCAATTTATTTAATATTTGCAATCTAATTGCTGAAGGGTGTAATACATTAAACAACACCTACTCCTTGATTTTTCGACAAGCAATGTTGACCTTTTAACGTAATGCACTTTAAAATCACCAGCATACACATCTTCTTTTAGGGTAAACTCGTAGAGTCCTAATGTATATTATTCTTTCCTTCTACAAAAACGTAATTTCTTTCAGAGCTATTTTGTTTAGCTCGTAAGTGCCTTTTAAACAAAATAGTTTTTTTTCAAAAGTGAAAATTATATATGATATAGCTATCTGATATATTCATGATATTAATACCACTTGATTTATACGGAAAGTTACAGTGATTTGCACAGTTCCTCCATGCTTGTGCAACTTTTCAACTAACTCAAGTTCCATATTTCAGTTCCATTCCAAATAGCAAATATGTTATCAAAAAAGTGAATCCAAGTAAAAAAATATGTGGTATGAACATATTTAAAATATGTTCCCAACTAATTCTTCCCTTTGGATTACCCATTAATCATTAATATAGAATGGAGTTAATATGTTGCCCATGCATTAGATTGCATATAAAAGCAACCATCAGTCAGACATATTATTTTTTAAAAAATTGTCATATTAGTTACCATTTCTATTTGTGCCAAGATTCCTACTGACTATAGAATGAGCCAATATCTAAGGTTCTTTACCAAACCTTGTTCACGCTTGTGAGATGTGAGCAAATCTCTTAGAACTGAATATCATGCTGTGCAGGTAGATAATTGGCTGAAACTCTAGTCCTGAAGAGCTGCTGCCACCTGAATCACCAGCTTGGTTTAGCATCAATGTGCGAAAAGGAGTGTCTGAAATGTAGACACGTGAATTCTTATGTTCGTTCTACCAAAAACGTAAGGAATAATCTGTGAGTCTATGGGTTGGAATCATAAGGTAAGCATTTTTCAGATCTAGAAGAGCCAGGAAATGTTGCTTACGTTTCCTTTCGTCTTTGCTAGAAAGAGGCTTCTCAGAAAATCCCTGGAATGAGTTGCTGCGCTTGCCACTATCTCCCATTTCGAATGGATTGTGTCCTCCCACGTATTCCTCATCTTGTGATAAATCGTTATCTCCAGCTTCGCTGCTTCGGCAAAAACTTTTCTCGACAGAGGGCGATGTGCTCGAGGTTGTGGCGTCGATTGTCCCTCGACGTACTCCGTACTCTGTCGACATCACCGATGGTATAAATAGCTCGCGCCGCACCCATTGCTTCAGTTCCGTTTTTCCGATCGCTTCGCTATCGAGAACGGCACGCTTCTATTTTCTGTGAAGAAAATGTCATCATCTTCGACACCTTCGACACCCAGAACTGGGTTTAAAAAGTGTGCAGATTGTGGATCTAAGATGTCGATCACCGATCCCCACCGGATTTGTCTCTGGTGTCTCGATTCCAGTCACCGAACCGACGACTGCGGGTCCTGCCAATTGATGACTGAAAAAGCTCTTTGTGAGAGGAGAGGTAAACTGTCGGTGGGGAGGGAGGCCTCAAAAAAGGTTTTGTCAAAAAGACATAAGAAAGCGACTGATTCTAAGGAATCGGATCGCCATAGGCACTCGAAGAGATCTCGATCTAGGAGTAGATCGAGACACCCTTCGTCGTCATTGAAAAAAAAATGAAGAGGAGACATAGATCTCCCTCATCATCTTCTTCTTCAGAGTCGACCGAAGAAATTCGTTGTCCGACTAAATCGGATTCTCCCAGTAAGTGGGAAGAATTCCGCAAAAAGATGATGGAGGTTTTCGAGAATGCGGCCTCGACCCCCTCGAAAGAACCTCAAAAAAGCCATACCCCTAAAGTCGCTCCATTGGACGACAAAGGGAAGTCCAAGGCTACTATGGCCAAGACCAGTAGCGTCGAGGAATACAAAAAACCTCGAGTCGACGTAAAACCGTTGAAGAATCTTCGAGAGTCGAGCACCTCTCCAGTGCCGGCCAAGAAACACAAGTCGTCGAAGACTTCGACAACTTCGTCGACGCCCTCGACGTCGATAATTTCGACGCCAAAGCCAAATGCGTCATTGACGCCATTATCGAAGTCATCTTCGAAAACTTCGAAGACTTCGAAGACACCCTCGAAAACTTCGAGGGATTTGCCATTTCCTTCGAAGCAGATGGAAGAGGAAGAAAGGAGATTCACTCCTTTGCCCAGATCAGACTTTTTCAAATCTATGTCAGCAATCTATGAAGAGTCTGCTTCAGAAGAAGACGAGGTTACTCCTTTGGGAGTTACTTATGGTACAAGACAAGTTCCTGAAGAACTTATTGACCAGGAATCTAGAATGAGAGACCTGAGTGATACTCTACATTCTGCCACTGGAGTTGACACATCCCCAGAATTAGAGTTCGCCAAACCTGATCCTGCAGAGCATGCAGATGCTGGGTACAGGGGTCTTATGACCAGGGTAGTTGAATATATGGGTTGGGGTAATACTTCACCCATTTTTGAACAAGATGACATGACAGATATTATCGTCAACGGACCTCAGAAAGATCCTGTTCTCCCTTTTCACAGGGCCCTTCAAAGGACTGTGGAGAAAAACTGGGAGAAACCAGAAACTATTGATGCTGCAGATAGCACTTTTCCAAGAAAATATAGACCAGCTGGAACGGATCCTGAATATTTGAATAAACATCCGACTCCAGAGAGTTTAGTCATTCAAGCAGCATCTACTTCAAAACAAACTGCTGTTCCAACTATCCCTCCAGATAGAGAGGATAAAACAATTGACGCCTGGGCACGTAAAGTTTTCACGTCAGGCAATATGGCACTTAAGTCGGAAAATGTCACCTGTACCCTAGCCAGGTTTACCCATACCCTGTGGGACTGTATTTCGGCGGCGTCTGATCATATTCCGGAAGGCGAGGAAAGGGAAGGCTTCCTGAATATAGTCAAAGACGGGAAGGAGGCAATGGGGGAATGCCTCCAGTCTGGACTGGATACTGCTGATAGTATCAGCAGATCCATGGCTGCAAGCGTTGTGCTACGCAGATTTGCGTGGTTGAGGAAGTCGGGATTTGCACCGGACGTGCAAGCTAGACTCCTCAACATGCCCTTTAATGGCTCGAAGCTCTTTGACAGAAAGGCTGAAGAAAGCCTAGAAAAACTTCTGACCTCGAAAGCGGCAGCTAAATCACTTAGCGCCTCTTTGCGCCAGCCTCTAAAACCCTATTCCGGCTCATCTTCCTGGAGGGGCTGTTCTTTTCGATACTACTCCTCTTTTGGTAGGGGAAGAGGACAGGCTTCTCAAAGGGGCAATAGAAACTTCCCTCGTGGAGCACGAGGAAGAGGTGCAAAATCAGCCTCAGGAGCGGCATCTGTAACCACAGCCACTCCTGCAGCCGCCTCCAAATCCCTCTGAGACCTTGTTACACAAAACACCAGTGGGAGGCAGGATCTCTCAACATCTAAAGGAATGGCGAGGCATTAGCTCAGATGCTTGGGCACTGGAAACAGTAGCCCAAGGTTACTGTCTCCCCTTTCTAAAAACGCCTCAGAATCATCCACCGGGAGCCAATTCTGCCAAAATTCCGGATCCACTCCTGTTGCAGGAACTTTTAACCCTGCTTGAGAAAGGTGCCATAGAACTGGTACCTGTAGCGGAGAGGAACAGGGGTTGGTACTCCCCATATTTTCTCATCCCAAAAAAGGACGGAGGACTGAGACCCATCTTGGACTTGAGAAACTTGAACAAGTTCCTCAGGAACGACAAGTTCAAGATGGTGACTCTTTCTCAGATCCTTCAGGTTCTCCAACTCCAAGATTGGTTGGTATCATTGGACCTTCAGGATGCTTACTTTCATGTGCCAATCCATACAAAGCACAGAAAGTACCTGAGGTTTGCGATTGGCAATTCTCATTATCAGTTTCGAGTTCTGCCATTCGGGTTGACCTCCGCCCCGAGGGTTTTCACCAAACTGTTGGCGGTTGTGGCAGAAAGTCTCAGGAGAGGAGGTATTCACATATATCCCTACCTGGATGACTGGTTGATCAGAGCAAGTTCTCCAGAACAAGCTCAGGAACATCTTTCGATCACCTGCCACTTCCTCCACAAATTGGGCTTCTCCCTCAATTTCAAGAAGTCCCACATGATACCAGCCCAGAAGCTCCAGTTTATCGGAGCAGTCTTGGACACTTCATCAGGAAAAGCCTCGCTTCCCGAAGTGAGAGCTCTCCACATCCAGAAGATGGTAACCAAGTTTCAGAATGCCCAACATCTACCGGCCTTCGATTTTCTCAGGTTGCTCGGCCACATGGCATCCTGCATTTTCCTAGTACCAGAGGCCAGGTTGAGAATGAGATCCCTTCAATGGGCACTCAGAACTCAGTGGTCCCAGTTCTCAGGGAATATGTCGGATCTTCTGCAAGTTCCGAGCGCAGTTGCTCAGGATCTTCTATGGTGGGCTTGCAACGACAACATTCTCAAGGGAGAGTCTTTTTGGCAACCATGGCCGGAGATAACGGTAGTGACGGATGCCTCACTCACGGGGTTGGGAGCACACACCAACGATCTGACAATCAGTGGTCGTTGGTCTCCATCGGAGTCCAAACTACACATCAACCTATTAGAGCTGAGGGCAATCAGACTAGTTCTGAAGGCCTTTCTGCCCTCTGCATAGGGAAAGAATGTCCTGATAATGACAGACAATACAGTGGCCATATACTATCTCAACAAGAGAGGAGGTGTAGGGTCACTGCCACTGTGCAGAGAGGCAATGCAGCTCTGGTTCTGGGCAATACGAGAAGGAATCTCTCTGTCAGCAATTCACCTAGCCGGAGAGAAGAACACGGCGGCAGAGCACGGTCTCTCACGAGTGGGAGTGTCATGATGCCTACCTCCAAGGAGCCAGGTCCGACGCAGCAACCCCAGAGGCAGGCATCATTTCCCCCAGGGGAGTGCCAGCGGGCCCAAGCTGGGGCCCTTTGGACGCAGTCCTGGCACCTTAGGCGCCAGGCTCATGTTGGACCTCTGTCCTGGCGCCTTAGGCGCCAGGCTCATAAAGCTAGACATGTGTTCAAGTGTTTTAATGTGCACTTACCTGATGCAGACCATGCTGCCACATCCAGGCCCTCTTGAGGCCTGAATAGAACTACTTTACCTGTGGGATTACTTTCCACCCGGGTGTGGTCGGGGAAGGATACATACCTGATCGGAGGAAGGATACACACTTGGAACTTCTTCCAAAGCTATTTAAACCACACCCGATCAGCAACTCACGCTTCGCGTTGTTCTGCTCCTCGCAGCTGGACGCTCACCGTGTCAGCTCCTGCATCTGGACCTCAGCCACGCCTGTCAGTATCCTGGGTCACCTGCAAAGGGAGACAAAAGACCTTACCTGCTAAATCAGCACCACAGAGGCATCACACCGACGATCCTGAAAAGGAAGACATCATTTTAAAAGCATTTCGCTACGATCGCTGCAGCGCTGCATTTCACTCACCTTTCCTGGACGCCACCATCTTCAGCAGCGATCATCCGGATCCACAGCCACTTCCCAGAGCCTAGAGAGAAAGACAAGAACAAGGTGAGAGAAGGAAGGGAATAGGAAAAGCTCAGTTTCCTTCTAAGTCTTACCTGTTGGGTCATTCCCATTTCATTTCGGGTCTTGCCGCTTCCAGGCATCCGGACCCCGGCCCCTATGGGGAAAAAAGACAAAGACATTGAATGAGCGAATGCAAAGACATTACCCGAGCGCTCATCCAGAACTTACCTGTCATTTACTGGAACTGCACGTTTCACTTCGGGTCCGCGCCATATCTCTGGCATTCCGAACCCCGGCCCCTAAGGGGAAAAAGACAATGAACATTATTATTAAGCTTGGACTTTTGAACTTGCAACAGAACTTTTACAGAGCCTTACCTGAATAGTCAAGCTTACCTGAACTCCCATCAATCCTCAATCCAGTGAAGTAACTGGGTTTCAACGCGCCCCTGCATCAGAAGCAGGATGGAGAGCTCATCCTTCCTGACCCTAAGGTGAGACTTCACGGGGAATCGTGGAAGGGTATCGTGGAGGGTTGGAAGAGAGTGGGAGGCTTGAGCATAACTCAGTCAGTAGGTAATACTCCCTTTTCACGCACAGGGGAATATTCCTGCGAGCCGGAGAAGCCAGAGTAGAGGGGCCCTTCCTGTCCACCTTCAGAGTCCTGTGCTTCACCATTGAAGAAGCATCAGCACTCGAAGCCAGACCTGCGCCTCCGTGGGAATCAGGTGAGCGTTACAGGGAGCTGGCTCAGGAAGTCCTTCTGGAGATCTTCGCCCTTTGGGGAACCCCTCAAGTGGATCTGTTCGCCACCGCGATCAACCGGAAGTGCGATCAGTACTGCTCAAGGGAATTTCCTCAAAGGAGCTCTGGGAGATGCATTCGTAGTGGAGTGGAAGTTTCCAGTGCTGTACACGTTTCCCCCAGTCCCCGTGATTCCTCAAGTAATCAGGAGGTTGAGAAAGTTCAGGAAAACCATTATCCTAATTGGCCCGGATTGGGCCAGGAGAACGTGGTACCCGGACCTTCTAGACATGTCCATCTGCCCTCCAATACGTCTTCCGCAAAGAGAGGATCTTCTCTCGCAAGAGGAAGGTCGGGTTCTCCATCCAGAGGTCAAGACACTCAACCTTCACGCATGGTTCCTGAGAGGTTGAGATACAAGGATTGGGATCTTCCGGATGACGTAATGGAAATCTTGCTTTCGGCCAGAAGACCAGCAACAAAGTCTTTGTACCGATGTCGCTGGAATTGGTTTAGTAACTGGTGCAAAGACAAGGATGTGGACCCTTTTCAGTGTGGCACCCCAATGGTGCTTTCCTTTCTGCTACATCTAGCTAATCTGGGGCTCCAGATAGGAACAATCAAAGGATACCTTGCTGCGCTGTCCATTTTCAAACGCTCCTCGACATATTTCAAAATACCGTTAATAATTCAATTCTTAAAGGGGCTCACTAATGTATACCCTCCAGTACCTTTTCATGTACCAACCTGGGACTTAAATTTAGTATTAAAATTCTTGACTTGCATACCTTTTGAGCCTCTGTACTCATGTCCATTGAGGCTTTTGACTCTAAAAACTGTCCTCCTTGTGGCCCTATCATCAGCCCGCAGGGTTAGCGAATTTCAGGCTCTCTCATGCAAACCACCATATACTATTTTTTATAAAGATAAGGTAGTCCTTAAAGTTAAACCTTCGTTTTTGCCAAAAGTAGTCTCGGACTTCCATTTGTCACAAAACATAGTACTACCTACTTTTTATCCTCCTCCTCATCTGGGCAAAGAAGAGGAGAGATTACACAGATTAGATCCCAAGAGGGCTCTTAGTTTTTACATCTCTAGGATGGCTAAATTGAGACAAGATGACCAACTGTTTGTGGGAAATACTGGTCAAAAATTAGGCTTATCTGTAACAAAACAGACCATTTCCAGCTGGATCATATTAGCCATAGTTGAATGCTACAGATTAGCGGGAAAAGAACCACCAGATGGGCTTCATGCCCATTCTACAAGGGGAATGGCTACTTCTGCGGCTCTAAAGAGGGGAGTCCCGGCAGCAGACATTTGTGCAGCTGCAACCTGGAAAACAATGCATACTTTTGTTAAACATTATTGTTTGGACACTGCCTCCTCTAACGAGGGTTTATTTGCCAAGGCAGTTCTGCACTCTGTCCACGAAAACTGAAATTGGTACTCCCACCTCCAAAAATTGATACTGCTATGGGAGCCTATCACAAGATGAGGAATATGTGGGAGGACACAATCCATTCGAAGAACAAGTTACTTACCAACTGTAACGTTCTTTCGACTGGATGATCCTCCCACGTATTCCTCATCGACCTTCCCATCCTACCCCACAGTACAGTTTACGTTTTCTTACACTTTCCTCTCACGAAGAATGTATCGGTCATGGGACACGCCTGGGTGTTCCTCCTATATATATTTCATCGAAAAAACAGAACTGAAGCAACGGGCGCGGCTCGAGCTATTTATACCATCGATGACGTCGACAGAGTATGGAGGATGTCGAGGGACAATCGACGCCACGACCTCGAGCACAGCGCCCTCTGCCGAGAATTTTTTTTCCGAAGCAGCGAAGCTGGAGATAACGATTTATCACAAGATGAGGAATACGTGGGAGGAACATCCAGTCGAAAGAACGTTACAGTTGGTAAGTAACTTGTTCTTCTGTGCAATATCCCTGTTCCTTTTCTCTCTTAGTTCCTCTTCTTCCAGTCAACAAAGGAGATGAGGAGGGGCTGCTTCCTGGAAAGGGATCCCATGAAGCTCCCTTTTGAGCCCATGCTCCATCTGCACATGCCATTTTCCCCAATTAGTGGGGGGTCTGGCCTCATAGGTTTCACCTGCAACAACAGTGAGCTATCTCATGGCTCCTCTCCACTAGCGCTTATGACAGCAGCCATGGGAAGAATGAGTCTTGGCTTTCATTGTAACAATACGTAGCATTATGTGCATTCTGAAAATGGGATACCTTTCACGAGAACCCAACCGAAAACCTTGCATGAGAAAACTCTTTCTGGAGGATTAAGACTTCTCACTTGTGGCATGTGTGCGCCCAACAATGTGACCACTTCCTTGGCAAAGGGGTCGCTGCAAAGCTGATCTATTCTCTTAGGGCCACGCTCTGAAGTGGTATGTTCCCCTAGTATGGAGTCCTATTCAGGATCATGTTCCTTCTAAATTATCCTGATATGCCACAATTGGTGTTCCCTAATATGCACACCACAATTAAGGCACAAACACCAACCAATTTAAGATCAGTGGCCTTCCTAGAATATTTTGAGCATTCTGCCAGGGCCCTGTTCTTTGCAGTTGACCCAAAGATCTAACACCTTGCCTGGACACACTCTCCATGATCTATGCATGCTCTTCCCGGGACCTTCTGACCTTTGGCCATAACTGTCACCATTTTAGATCCAAATCTGATGTTGAAGTTTCTGTATCATCCAGAGTTGATCTAGCCTCCTTGACCAAATGTCTGCAGAGTCTATAGTGTGTGTACTGTGCCACTTGAGGGAAAGGAGACCACTCTCCTCGAGCCTCCTGCTTTTGTACTATTGCTGCCAGTCTCCACAGGAACATGACCTGTCCTCCACTATCTTATGTAGACGACTCACCATTGTCAATATCTACACTGGATGAGGAATGTGAGATAAGAGCATCCTCTGGAACATGCTCGGAAGCCTGGGTAAGAAAACGAGCACTATCCTTTTAACTATGAATTCTGGCTAAAGACGCTCACGAGTAGACTTGTCCTCAGGAGAGCATGCTCTATCATCTCAAAATGGCCTGGGGGTAGAAGAGGTGCCTCTCTTCCACACGAGGGATCTTCACATTTGAAAGTGGTGATGTGAGGTACTTGGGGCAAGGCTGCATGCTTCCACACTCCTTCTATCCCTGGATTATTTTGCCAGGGTGGTTTAGCACCAGATAGAATTGTGCCTCAGGGCTGGAGCAGTCTTGAAATAGGAAAGTAGTACTCACTGTGTGGCAAATCCACCTAGGCATAATGAGGTTCATTAATGAGGGCCATGAAAGAGTTGATCCATCACGCTGGCTTGCTGGACCTAATCACAGTCTTTGCCCTTTGAGTACCTATCCTCTAGAGTTGAGAGCGAGGGAATCTGACACATTTTGGAGGTGAATTGGGGTTATATTCAGAGGTGTGAAACTGTGAGGAGCGGGAAAGCGGCAGTAGTTTGGCGATAATTGAATTACTGCCACTTTATCCATATCGCAAAACTCGCAATGAGGCGAATTGTCCGGATAATGGCAAGTCTCAGCACTTGATAATTATTTTGCTGCTCCCCTACTCCTGATCTCCCAAGGTTTGGCTTGGCTTCAACTCAGATGTGACTTTTCTCTCTATTCTCTGCGACAAAAACTGTTTAAAAAAAGGTTACCTACATCAGCACCTTTGAAATCAGATCAAATACTTACAAGACAAACTGAGACAAAAGTTAAGCTAGTCCAAAGAAAACAAAGAATCCAGTGATTGAATAGTTTTTCAAAATGCCAGAGGCTGAGAAAAGAATATCATCTGTGATAAATATGTGATTGTAATTTCTGAATAGTGAGCTATCAGAGCAGGGAGAGGATAAACACTGCTCTTGCTGAGCCCAAAATCAAACACCAGAAACAACTGCAGTAGGTTTGTGCTCATCGACCCAGGGTATATTAGCACCCGCGGTATAGGTGCCAACCAATCAAGTCTCAGCAGCCTGACTTTCATCCCAGCCACTGGCATCTCGCCCACGGTATCCCATCTTTTCTGCTGTATGACCGAGGAATTCCTTCGCCCACCCTCACCAGCAATCGCCTGGAATATTGAACCCCTCGCCCACCCACCAGACCAATTACCTTCCCTCTATCTGTTCACCGCCGCTCTCTGCCGCCATCCGGCCCCACAATGGAAAGAGAAAAGGCCCCTCGGTGCGAGCTCTGGATACTATTTCCAGTGACGGTCAACTTGGTTTCGTAGGTTTTTATTTTTTATTTTAGGGAAAAAACACATAACCAAATTTCTATCAAATAAAAGGCCCGTAGCACCCCTGCGTTTTGTCCGGGGTTCCCTATGTTTTTGGTGAAGGCCCTGCTTAGCTGGGCCCTATTGGTCTAGTGGGCCATTAATGCTGTGAAAAGCCCTACTGCACCTTTATTAAAGCTATAGTTAAATCCCTTCAGATCTTCAGGATATCCCCATTGGCAATCTAAACAGCACCTTTGCATATAATGCATTTCATTGTAGATGATGTGCCTACGTTTTGGAAACCACAGTGAGGGTGATCTAATTCAAATGTCTGAAAAAGATCTGCTGTTCTTAGCATTTCCTGTTGTCAAAACATGAAAAAAACGCACCCCTGCTGCTCCTGAAGGCATTAATTATGACTTTCCAAATCTGAAAATCATGAAAGAAATGCAACGGACAACGTCCATGGAGGACACGCTGGAATCGCTGCGCGCTGCAAGCTGGCTGTGTATGGCACTACTTGAGTCAATGAGCAGTCACGAGGAAATGGATGAAGGTCCGTCCTATGTCTTCAAAGTCCATCATGTTCAGGCTCAACCTTATTCCACTAACTTCAGCCTTCTCCAAAGACTATGCTATGATATGATTGGTTATTTATAACGCGCTTAATACCCAGAGGTTTCTAAGCGCGGACCCGGGGATTGAACCTGTGGAGCTCTGTGTTGCGTTGCTTCGAAAGGCGAGCACGTTGCCCCTTAGCTATCCTCCCGAAACATGGTTCTGCATCACCGTGTCTTCATCTGGACACAGTGGCATTTAATGCAGTTGATAATGTCCATGAGGTTGGGTAAATGGCAGAGGTGCCCTATACACATTCTATGCCACATAACGTTGTTAATTTACTTTCTACATCGGGCTGTGCCCTTGCATCAAACTGCGCCACCAAGTGGATGTACAAGCCCCTCGAACCATGAGGGTGAGACAGAGCCCAAGTCCTAAAATAGTTTAGTAAATTTCCAATATTATTAGTTGTGTCTATTGGGTGGTGATGGAGGGCTATAAAGCTGAAACTATTCAACTGGGGTACATAAAAATGGTAGCTGGAATCTGAGGAGGGACACACAGCTTCTGAGCATTGTTTTGTTATTTACCTACTCATTGGGGGTCATTACGAGGTTGCTGGTCTGGAAACAACGATACTGGTAATCTTGCCGGTACTGTTGTTTCCGGACAGGCAAACTACGAGTTCTGCAAGCGGGTGCCTTTTCGCCCGCCAGGTCTGACCTAGCGGGCGGAAAGGCACCTGCTCGCAGACCTTGACGGATGCACCAGCACCATTCATGAATCCAACCTCCCCATTCCCATTGAGTCCAATGGGACTTGAATGGGAATGGTGAGCAATATTTTCTGGCGCCCGGCAACGAGGAATTACTGGGAATGCTGGGGCTGTAATGCCCCGGTAAGTCCTCATTGCCGGGCACCACTCCAGCGGCAGCCGTTCTGTTTTTACCGGCATGGCTACCACCGGACTCATAATGAGGCCCATTGACTTCCCATAGCCATGCTAATCCTTATGACCATTCCCACTTACTGCCTGCCCAAAATACATCTTCTTTGAGTTACCTCTATCTAGCAGTAACATCAATATTTGGCCCAACAGTGTTATTTCTGAGAGTAGATGGCATAATTTCAGCAGTAAACACCCCAGTGGCGTCATAAAAATATTGTAAACAAGTGGGCCTTTAACCATTTGATTTGTACCTGTTCTTGGCACAGACATCCTGTAAAAAAAAGCACTGCACAGTCAACAGTTTTGGCTTATCATTTTCCAAGGTAATCACCCCATGTTGTACCTGTTGCCATCTTGTGGACAGGTTGTGCCACTATGGCTGTGCCAGGCAAATATAGGGTGACCAGATTTTCAAGACAAAAACCGGGACAGCCAACAACATAAAAGAAGGATTCCCCCACCCCCCTATCCAGACCTCCGTCCGCCCCCATTCCCACAGTATATGCACACAAATTGTGCAGGTTTGAGTGTTGATAAAAGCACGTAAACATCAAGCATGATACTGATTGAATGATGTATTTTAATGTTATATTTGCAGAATGAACTTGACTGTAATTGGTATTAGTTTCAAAATGTTTAGCATCTCAACTGTAACACACTAAATAAAATGTAAATATCAATAACAAAGGTGCTTTTGCTCTGTTTGACATTGCATATCTTGCCCCCAACCCCACAACCCCCAATCAGCAAACGTTCAGGAGTTTGCGTTGCGTTCTTCAGTCAGCCATGACAGGAAGAGGGCTAACACAGCTGCTTTCTTAATTGGTGACATTTTTCCAATTAAAGACCTGAGTGAGGCTATCCAGCTGCGCACCTCTGTAAAATCGAATACACGGCCGAGTGCTTGTAAACCTGCTTTCTGCATCAGATTTGTATTCGTCCATTGTTTTCTAGCCACGTGATGTCAAACAGCCGACGTACACAGTCACGTGCCGCAGTGAGGTTTATGAGAAGGGGTGAGACAGAGCTGACGTTTTAACGGTCGCTAGCGGCCTGAAAACCTCGTGCTGCAAAGGCTGCGACCACCGCACCTTCTGCATACATGAAGCAGAAGTATTGCTCCCCATGCCCCACGCTTCGTCGTCGGATTGTAGGAGTGCATTCGGGGTGCACGGTGCATTTTAGATCCGATCATATAGGTGAAATGGACAAAGACCCTCGAGTTAAGCTCCTGCCTCTAACATGGGCATATCCTTCATCCTTGACGAGGTCGATACAGTGGGTGATAATATATATTGTTACAGCGGTTAGAAGGGGGAGCAGTCCGGCATGAGGTGCTTTGAAAAAGTGACATCACTATTAATATTGTTTAGTATGTTCAGACTAATGCTGAGGCAACCTGCTCGGCACCTAGATGCTGTCCGTGGATGAAGTGCTGCCCTCTGTAGCTCTTGGCCTTCCAAGATGGCGGTCTGAACTGGGGCTTCGCACTATAACCCGTTTGCATTGGTGTTTGAATCTTGGGGTAATGCCTACAAAATTCTGTTTCCGTATTGTCATTAGCCATCCCAGTGCTCGAAGCTTGGGCTATTGGGATCATTTAGTTTAAAAAGCGCTGCCCTGGCATGCAATGTATTGCATTTCCTATTGGGCACCGGCTCCCGCTCAAGATGGAGTAGTCATTTCATTGGTCCTCATTATAGGTTTGCCAGACAATCTGCCAGCATACTGGAAAACGCAGCTACCGTTTCCACCGCCTGATATCCAGACAATGCTGGCATACTACAGGCAGCGGAACAACCGGTTAATTCCCATTCCATGGGATTTGCTGGTATTCTCGGCACGGGCAATACCGGCGCCGAGAATACCAGCTGTTTTATGCTTCTGGGGGCCTGAGGAACCTCCAGCTCTTGGCTGGAGATAAGTCTTGTTGCCCCCACTGGCATACTTGTACTCTGCCGGTCCAGTAAAGTGCTGGCATATGTTAATACCGGCACTTTATTACCAAACCGGCAGGGTCATAATTAGGCCCAATTTGTGGGATGGTCCAAAGGTCAACGCAAGTGGAAATCACAACTCCTGCCAAAGAAAAATGAAACTCTGAGAACTTCATTAGACTAAGTGTCATGTTAGGGAAGTGACGAAGTATGGTCCACTAACCAATGAGAGTTGTTTCATTTATATAAATATTTTTGATTTTGTCTGTCTTTTTTAAATTGCCAAGCAAGGAAAAAGAATAAAGCAATTACATTTCAAATGCAAGGTGCTGAGCACATAAGTATGGTTTAAAAGCACAAAGTTGTGCTTTTTATACAATCCAAGTAGTGACTGCAATACAATAGCTATAGGGCAAGTCTCTGTTCTATCCCCTAACCCTAGATAAGCGGCTCACCAGCGTCATCTAGGGCTAGTTACCTCACTAGGGAATAGAGAGAATGGTTGGAGGGCAAGTAATGTTAAAGTTACACAGAAGGGTACTCTAAATAGAAAAAGAAACAGAATCGCTTACCTGATAACTTTTGTGTGATAAAATATTGGGTTCCTTTGTCAGGTACGAGACCCACTGATAGTCCCCTAAGTGTGTTTTCAGCACCAGGGTGTGGCAGAAGCACTGTGGGGAGAGGAATAAGAAATTAATTGCAACACAAGGAAGAATAAAAAATCCAATAGGTTAAAGATAGGCCAGCAACAGTACACATGAGCATTGTACAACATTTGAAGAAAGGAGTGACAGGGCAAATGGTGGGGAGGAGTGGCAGGGCAAAGCGGGTACAGAACAATAGCACAAGGGGGGCTGAGGAACAGTGCAAATGTGGGTGGAGTGGCATCGCTAGTGGGTTGGAAGGAGTATAGTGCAAGGGGATGAGAACCGATAGCGCAAGGAGGAGCCTCAGCACAAGGGGGAGATGTAACAGCGCAATCGGGAGGAGCAACAGCACAAGGTGGAAGAACGGACAACACAAGGGATGAAGTAGGGACAGCACTAAGGGAGGAGGGGTGACAGGGCAAGGGGGAGGAGGGACAGCGCAAGGGGTAAGGCGGGACAGCAAAAAAGGAGGAGTGACAGCGCAAGTGGGACAGTGCAGGGGGGACGAGCCACAGCGCAGGGCGATAAGGGGCCGCAAAAGGGCAGAGGGAGTGACAGCACAAGGTGAAAGGAGCAAAAGCACAAGGTGCAGGAGGAGGGACAGCACAGTTAAGGGAGAAGGGAACGCACATGGGGAAGAGGAACAGCTCAATTAAGGAAGGAGAGACAGCACAAGGGAGGGAGGAGGAAATATTGGCTTGGCTGACCTCTTTCCTCTCTGACCGAC
Organism: Ambystoma mexicanum; assembly: GCF_040938575.1. Taxonomy (NCBI): domain Eukaryota; kingdom Metazoa; phylum Chordata; class Amphibia; order Caudata; family Ambystomatidae; genus Ambystoma; species Ambystoma mexicanum. The sequence continues at coordinate 53,952,212 of NC_090933.1, read as the reverse complement.
CCTCCCAGGTCCAACTAGGGTCCTTCCTCTCTGCTACCTTTTTCTCTACCTGTGGTATCCACCAGGGGTCTAACCTCTCTCCCTGGATCTTCAACCTCTACGTGGCACTTCTTGCCCACCGCATTGCCGCTCTCCGCCCCAACTTTCATTGCTATGCGGATGACACTCAGCTCTTTTTCAGGCTACCTTCAGCCTCCTCTTCTCCTTCCCTCATCACTGACTGTCTGTCTGCTATCCAGGAGTGGTGTGCTGCCAATGACCTCTGCCTTAATGCCAGTAAGACTGAGATTCTCCTCATCAGCACACCCACTACCTCCTTTCCTGTCACACTATGGACGGTCTCCCTTGGCCCTCCTCCTGCTCCCACCTGCGAGGCTAAAAACCTTGTGGTCATCTTCAACTCTACACTCTCCTTCTCACATCTCTGATGTCTCTAAGAAGTCACACTACCAACTCCACCTCCTCAGAGGTATTCTTCCTTTCCTCTGCTTCCCCCAGAAGCTCACTGTCTCCAGAGATCTGGTTCTCTCTAGACTGGACTATTGCAACAGCCTCTTTCTAAATCTGCTTGCCTCTACGCTCCGCCCTCTGCAACTCATCCAAAACAGGGCTGCGAGACTTGTCCTTGGCCTCAAGCCCAGGGATCGTATCTCCCCAGGACTGAAATCTATGCACTGGCTCCAAGTGGCTGTGAGGATTAAGTTCAAAACTCTTAGCATTGTCCACAAGGCCTTCTGGGGCCTGGGGCCTCAATATCTTCAACTCTCTCTTCCTAAATATCTCCCTTCTCAAGCTCTTCGTTCATCCGTCTCCAACTCCCTCAGGGTCAGTCGCTTCTCCAAGCAACGAGTTGGTGGTAGATCTCTTTCTTCGGCTGGGGCCTCCCTCTGGAACAGCCTCCCTGCCTCCCTGAAACTTGAGGAGAACCATCGCTGGTTCCCGAAGCACCTCAAAACCTTTCTCTTTGCTTCTGTTTTTTCTCCTCCTCTCCACTGATGACCTCCTGATTGAAACAGCAACTGCACTGGTTACCTAGCCACCCGCTGATCTTGGGCCCAGGTCCCTCCCACACCAGTCGCACATGCCCGCACTGCCTGCCCGTCAACCCACGCTCTCAGAGACTGTTTCTGTATCCGTACAGTCCCACTATCAGCACTTGACACCCAACGTCTGCACTTCCTTGCACTTGCCATCTGATGCCCATTATTTTACTTTTGTTATTATTCTATTCCCATGTATTGCACTGTTCCCTCCCCTGCCCCTGCACTTTTCCCATTCCCCCACCCCATGCACTTGCGCGATCTGAATGACACCTGACCTAGTAGGATCGTTGTTTGTCCTCCCTTTGTTCCCCCTCCCTTGCCTTGTCGCACCTTGATACACTTGTGTATAGGCACGTTATAAATGCCATATCATGTCATCTCATCATATCATATCATATCGTAACAGCTCAAGTGGGAGGATGGACAGTGCAAGGGAGACGAGGGGCAACACAAGGAGAGTAGTAACAGCACAAGCTGGAGAGTTGTGACATCACAATGGGGAGAAGCATGGGAGGAAGAGCCCCAGTATAGGGGGAAGGAGTGACAGTGCAAGGGGGAAGGAGCAACAGCACAAGGGGGAAGAGGGACAGAACAAAGGGAAGAGGCACATCACAAGGGAGATGGACAGCATAAGGGGGAGGAGGGACAGTGCAGGGGAGAAGAAGGAGAGCACAAGTGGGCAGGGACGCACAAGGGAGACATTGCAAGGGGAGGCGGAGGGCCAGTGCAAGGAGGTGAAGAGCGACAGTGCAAGGCAGAGAGGAGGGACAGCGCAAAGGAGAGAGTAGAGATAGCACAAGGAAGGGGAGGAGGGACAGCCCAAGGGGGAAATGAGCAATAGCAGAAGGGATAGGGGGCGACAGTGCAAGGGGAAGGAGCAACAGTGCAAGTGGAGAAGGAGGGGCAGCGGAAAGGGGGAAGAAGGACAGCACAAGGAAGGGAGGAAGGACAGTACAAGGGGGAAAGGAGCCATAGTGCAAGTGGGGAGTGGCATCTGTTGGTTGTATGTATAATTGCAGCCTCTGGTAATAGTTGATCTATATTGTAGTTTTGATCGCAATGTGATTTCTTAGACACCAATATGTTGTCAGTGGTACTGCACCTATCCAATTAACTACAACCTACAGATGTCCTCACGACTGTTTTTAATGGAGATGTGCCTCAACACTTGCGAAATACAGATGTCTTTATACAAAATCATATAGAGATTGGAGAGGTACAGTACCATTGACAAATGTTTTCTTCGGCTCACAACCTGTTTCTTTTTCTATTTCAAGTTTTCCTGATTCTTGTTTATTTTATTTTATTGTTTGGAGAGGTGCAGTACCCCTGACAACAAAAAGATGTCCTCATAAGAAATGTCAATGTGATTTTGTATGAGGACATCTGTATGTTGTCAGTGGTACTGTACCTATGCAAAAATAATCATGTGTATGTTAACTGTATCCAGTGAGGGAAACCTACATGTAGCCCAACTGGGAAAGGAAACTAGCCCAAATATAGCTCAACTCCTTTGGCTGTGAAAAGAAAGATCACTATGCCATCCCAGCTTTGAAAGTGACACAGACATGGTACAGAACTCCTGACTGGAAGAAAATTAGTTAAACATGCCACTATTGGATTACATTGGTGTAATGGAACCAGAAATAACATTTGGTGTGTCGGCTGACTATGCCACATCATTTCCAGTTGTCCTGCCAACCACAAAGTCAGCTTTCTGGCACCCCTTCACTTTCTCTTCTCTGTAGCAATGCTGTTGGTGATAATTTGGTGACTGTGCCACCAAAGTGTGCCAAAACCAAAAATATTCAACTTGAAGGGAACTTAGTGGTGCAAATAGTGATAACTACCACTGGGGGTTTGGCTGGGCTGATAATGGTCCTGAGCTCTCATAAGGCCCTTGCTGCACCCGACATACCAAGCTCAGGGTGGCAGGCCATTACCGACCCTGCCTGCCCCACCCAGTAGTGGTTATTATAAAAACAACTGCTTTTGCCTACAGCAGCCTTATATTCAATACACCATACCAAACCAGAAGGAGGGCTTCAAAGTGGCGTGGTTGTATTTACTTTTGGAATACTAAGAGGTGGGCACATTCTATCACCAAAGAATTCATTTATTAACAATAATAATAATAATAATAATAATAATTCTGTTGCGTTAAATTGCACAGCTATCATCAAGACTCCAATTGCAGAGCACTTGGTAACCAATGTTACTTATTACCATCATTATTACCCACAAAGAGGCAATCAGTTTATCAATATGGGGGTGACGGTTTAATTTGACCCCACCAGGGTATCAAACCCATGAATCGTGCCATCACCCTGTCCCCACGGCTTGAGTTATCCTCCAAAATTCAGATTGAAGGAAAGGCACAGACTAAAAAGCGGAATAGTTAGCGGCCAATGCAGATCGTCCATTGCTAATTGGTAATTTGCAGTGTGCCAGTTTAGCACATCATGGACAGCCTGCATGGACACCCAGGAAGGTACATAATGTGTAGTGCTATAATAACCATTTGTTTTTAAATCGGACTCGGCAGTGCAGTTTTTATATTTTCTAGCACTGTAAATAACATGTTATTTGTGGTGACATTTTTCTCCTTCCATCTCTAAACCCTAAGGGAAATCCTCTCGTTCTTCCCACATGGAAATCCTGCTGCCATTGGAGGATCCCTTGTCAACTCTTGCCTCCATTAGGCACACGCTCTTAATGCCAATCTACCAGCCTACAAAATGGGAATTCAACTCATGCAATGTGCACATTCTCAAGCATCTGGCAGTCACTCCATTCTTAAAAGCGCACCACTGGCTCTCAGTGAGATACCACATTTCAATTAAACTGCACTGCACCACCTTCACATGCATCAAGAGCACATCAGCCGCCTACCTGGAAAAAACAAAACATCCCTACCACCCTACACAAGTCTGCCACTCTGCAGATAAACTCCTACTTCCAAGTACCTCGAAATGGGGAGACAGAAGATTCCCTGTTATGGTTCTTTCTCTAGTGAACTCTCTCCCTTCGGGCATCCACCAATCAACCTCTGTGATTCATGTTTGAAACCTCCAGAATCTCTGGGTGTTCATTCAGCTGTAAACCTTCCCTTTCTTGCCCCCAGCCTGGTTGAGCATTCCGCCATCCAAGAAGCCCGATATCATCAGATATCAGCCACCAGCGGGGGCTAGAATACTCGCTTTGGCGATCTTAGTAGAAGCATCACCTACTGAGCCAGGAGAGCAGAACAGAGAGTGTCTCTGTATCCGTGCTCAGAGATGACTTCGCTTTCACAACAATGTTTCAAAGAGTGGGCTCCATGACGCTCTCTCTAACATTGCATGTCATGATATTCTGAGCAACCATTAGTACCTTGCCATATACTCATGGTGTGGCAGTTTCAGTAGTCCATGCTTTCCCAATGCACATAGGAGGGGAGTCGTAAAAAGGCATCAACAGAAAATATTTAATTTAAATAAGCAATACACATTACGCACACTCAACACACCATCTCTGCAGGGACACAAGAGATAAGCAGCCTTGGTGTATACAAAGTTATGACACTTTGTTTGCATAAGCACAACAATAACCCTCAATAATTCTTGCTATTCTCACTAGCTTTCATGAGTTCCAACCTCCACAATATCCCCACCTGGGACATAAACCAATTCCACACTTGGATCACAAAATACTCAACATCTTTTACCAAGAGTTCAAAACAACACCTTTACTCAGCATTGAACCAGCATATACTGGCTGCTAGTCATTTATGAAAGGTTGCTTCTAAGACAGCTTAAAGGAGTTAATTATACATTCTCATATGAGGCTTGAGCAAAGAACAAGGCACAATGAACATCAAAAATCAAAGTTAGCATTGGCATTGAAATATGCCATGTTACATGCATAAACCATTTGACCATAAGCATTTATTTAATCAAATCAAACCATGAAGCCCGTCCCTCTGCTTCCAGCATCAGCACTGGTCTAAGGAAGGAAGTGGTATTTCTAAGGGCGTCTACTGAGGAGATCCCCTTCTTACCTATTCCCTATTGGGTCTCTTCTGCCAACGGGCCCCACAACCCTCTAACCTTCTTATTCCCCAAGTGTATTCAAAAACAATCTCTGAGAAGATGTCCACAACACACTCTGGGCCTATGTGTAAACATTCTGTTACCGGAGTGAGTCCGGCGAACGATTCCAGTCTCCCTTAAGTCACAGGAGAAGTCAGACGTGCTGTGGATTGCTGCTCCTCCAACTTGCTTCTTTCTGCGTGGCTGTTCCTTGATACATGGCACCTACGGAGATGGAAAGTCACTGCACTTGGCACCAACAAAAAAGACATGACTTATGTCTCCAGACAGCCCAAAGAGGGATGAGCTTGAATTCCCCTATGTTTCAAAAAGATGCTGATTTAACACAGGTGTTGCTACTGATACAGGCTTTAACTGCACATCCCGCATTGCTTAATGATTTGGCTATAACGGATGTTGAGATACTAGAAGCGGATACTGCGTTTGGTTTTGTGAACAATTTACTTGTGGAAATGGCTGCAAGCGGACCTTTGAGGGAGGGGGAGGAGCTGCTTGCTTCGCTGGACTGCTCTCTGTCAGCTATGAGAGCACCACTGGGGGCCCCCTTGAAGACTTCCGGTACTCAACTTGAATATGGGGGCCAAAGGAGAATCACGCCCGACATGGGGGTGAAACCTTCCTTGGGAAAAACTAAAGACCCTTCGACTACACTACTTGGGGTGAGACTTTCCTGTGATATTGCGGAAATTCAAACCCAAATGGATCAAAACTCTTCAGGGCCTCCCCGCTTACACTCACATCCTATTCAAAACTGGTCCTTGGAACCTAAGCAGGGAATGGACCATTTTGTTTTCTCTCCACAACCTTTATTAGTAGCAAACGATCTTATGAATCCAGCTAGCAATTTGGTCGCTGAACAACTTTCGGTTAATTCTACTCCTAAGAACCAAAATACTCGAACCTCTTCAGACTCTACAAACACAAATGGATCGCTTTCGCCTCCCTCGCCAGCCATTTACCCTGCCCACCTTTTGGTGGCAGCAGCCTTCCATCTCCAAAATAACATCAGGTCAGCTCTAACTATATCCTTGGCGCCATTTTCTTTAAATATATGAGGCGCTGAATGATAATTTCAAAGATCAGGCAACCTTTTTTTTGAAATATATTTTAAATGAAAACAGTACAAAACAAACTTGTGGTATTATGTACAATAAGTCTGTTGACAATTTAAGAAAACACAACACTGCACTCCCCCCCTCCCCCCCAAGAGCCTATCAACAGGGTGGTTCTGTATCGACTTGGAGTGGCCGGGTGTCTCCCTCCTCCGAGGCAGTAGGTTCCCCCTGCACCTCAAACAGACCAGTAACTAACAACCTCCAGGCTACTAAGTTGCCCACATCCCCTTCCCCGCATTTACTGCATGCTTCTTGCCAGACCTCGGTTTCAGCTTCCGCCCATTTTTGCAGGTCCCTCCACCACATCTCTATCCTGGGCTTGTAGCGTTGCTTCCAGTTCATGGCTATCCTCCTCTTAGCGAGTATATACGCTAGGTCTCTCAGTTTCCCCAGATGTCTGGTGTTCTTCGGTCTGGGGAACCCCCCTAGGAGGCAGGCCCAGGCCGTGTCAATGCTTATCAGGACCCCTTTGTCTGCTAACTTCTGTGACATTTCTCCCCAGAAGACTTCGATTACTGGGCAGGACCAAAACATATGCGTCATGTCCGCATCCTCCTCGTTACATTTCGGACATGCTTGTCTGCCTGTGTTCGCAAACTTGGCTATCCTTTTGGGGGTCATGTACGCTCTGTGCGTGATATATAGTTGGATTTGCTGTAATCTAGCATTTCTGGACACTTTTTTATGATATCCCATAGCCCGTTCCCACATCCCATCGGTCATCTGCGTCCCCACCTCCGTTTCCCATTCTAGTCTCAAATCCATCAAGTCCTTTCCCACCCGGGACATCACCACCTCATATAATCTGGAAATCTCGTGTCCGCCCTCTGATATATCGTATATCGTGTCAATCAGAGCATCCGGTTCCTCCGCTAACACCGTCTCAGGCCAAGATTTTCGGATAATCCGTACCAACCTGAGGTATGTAAAGTATTGGCCCCATGCAACCCGGTCTCCTTTTCTAGGTCTGTAAAATCCTTGATGGCCCCATCTTGCCATATATCTCCTAATGTGGCCAACCCAACCGATTCCCAGTATATTCTGATCATTTTCCTAAGTTGGCTATCCCCCGCAGTCAAGGCGACCAGTGGCGCCAACGGCGAACACGGGTCCGGGCTTTCCAGTAGCCGACATGCTCTACGCCACATTCTCCACCCAAGTAACAGCATGCCAGTTCTGACTAGGGACCCAAATGATCTCCTTCAAATAGAACGGGGCGCAATCTGTCCCAACCAACCTAGACTCGGGAGATTCCTCGTCGGAGAGCCACTGTGTAACATATTGCAATTGGCTCGCTACATAATAGGCCTCAAAATGCGGTAATCTGATCCCTCCTTTGTCGTGAAAGTTTTGCAGCTTCCACAGTGCCACTCGGTTACGAGTGCCGTGCCATAGGAAGTCCCTGCACATACTGTCGAGTTTGGTAAAGAACCTCCTAGGTATTAAGTATGGTATGTTGCTGAAGAAATGCAACAGTCTAGGCAGGAGAACCATTTTAAGCAACGCCCCCTGCCCCATCATCGCCAGCGGCAGCTTCTCCCAAAATCAAATGGATGCACGGATTTTATCCACAGCAACTACAGTGTTATGCAGATGTTAATTTACCACAGTGTGATATATGTCTATTCCGAGGTATCGGAAGGACTCGGTCGCCCAAGGCACGGGTAATACCGGTAAACGTTCCGTGGGGACCCTCGCATAACACCCCAGGGGGAACATGCACGACTTGCCGGGATTAACCGCTATGCCGGACAATTCGGCATACTTCTGCATGACCTCCAAAACGTACTGGAGGTTCTCCTCCGGAGATTTTAGGTACAGAAGCAAGTCATCGGCATATAGGGATATCAAGTGGCTCTCTCCTCCCACCTCGATGCCCACCAGGTCATATTGCTGTCTAAGATACACCGCTAAGGGTTCCAGGGCCAATATGTATAACATCGGGGACCAAGGACATCCCTGCCTAGTACCCCTACCAAGGCGCCACTTCTCGGATATCACCGATCCCGTGCGTACCCTAGCCGTTGGCTGGCTATACAGCAGTCTCGCCCATCTGATATAGCCAGGCCCAAACTCGTATTCCCCCAGGGCTGCGAATAGCCACGGCCACCTCACCGAATCAAATGCCTTGACTGCGTCTAAGGAAATCACTGCCATTTCCTCATCCCTTCTGTTCCCTTCTTCGATCACCCTGTGGAGCCGCCTATGATTATGGGTTATATTCCTACCAGGAACATAACCTGTCTGGTCCGAGTGTATCAGTCTGCCGATGACCTTGCGTAGCCTGTCCGCCAGGACCGCTGTCAGGATCTTACTGTCTTGGTTCAACATCGACAGCGGTCTGTACGACCCACAGTGTTGTCTCGGCTTATTAGGCTTGGGAAGCGGCACTATCAGCGCCTCTCTGAGCGTGTCCGGTAATCGGCCCTCCTCAAATGATTCATTATACATCTCCAGCATAGGGGGGAGTATCTCTGCGCTATATGTTTTATAGAACTCACTCGGGAGTCCATCAGTGCCCGGGGTCTTGCAAGTAGGCAGCCGCTTCACCACCCCTTCCAGTTCATCTAGCGTAATGGGACCATCTAGCTCCTTCCTTTCCTCTGCACTAATTCTAGGCAATTCCATATCTTCCAGTGTGTCCCTGATCTTATCCAGATTGTCTTCCCCTTTGTCCTCGTACAGCGCTTTATAATAATCTAAGAAAGCAGCGTTAACCTCTTCCTGAGTGTGAGCCTCCTCCCCGTTTTCCTTTTCTATCATCGTAATCGGGGCCCTAGGGGTTTCCCTCTTATAAAGCCATGCTAGTAGGCGACCAGCTCTGTCACCGCCTGCATGCTGCCTCTCCACGTATTTCCTGTAGTTGAGGTGACAAAGCCGCTCCCAAAGCTCCGAGCATCGTTGCTGTAATTCAAGTACTAAATCTGTGTCCCCCCCCCGCTCTGGTACATTCACGCTCCAATTCTTTCTCCACTTTCTCTAGCTCAGCTAGAACCCCCCCTTGCAGGCCCTTTGATTTGGAAATAGCATCGCCCCTCAATACCACCTTAAAGGCCTCCCAAAGTGTACCAGCCGAATCTACACTGCCCGTGTTCTCCTCAAAATACTGTATAATCGCCTCTCTAATATCCTCTCTGAAGACCGGGTCTCTTAGCGCCTCCGCCCGAAGGCGCCATGTCGGTATCCGCCCTCTGGGGCGGCCATATTGCCAGGCCATCACCAAGGGCGAATGGTCCGACAGGACCCTCGCTCTGTATTCAATCTGAGTAGTTGCTATCACCACTCCTGGCGTGGCAAAGAAATAGTCTAGTCTCGTATGCAGCTGTTGAGGGGCCGAATAATGAGAATACTGCAAGGCAGTGGGGTGTTTCAATCTCCAGACATCTTCTAGTCCAAAATCGTCTAATAGTACCCGTAAAGCTCTAGCTGCCGGGGTGGGCCTGTCCACTTTACTATCGGACCTATCTGTCTTGGGGTCAAGAACACAGTTGAAGTCCCCCCCCCAAATAATCGGTTCCTCTGCGCACGGGCCCAGTCGTGTACATAAAGTCCTGTAATATATAGCAGTATTCTGATTGGGGGCATACGTATTAATAATACTCAGTCCTCTGTTCTCAATCCGTGCCCTTAGTATTACCAGCCTACCCTTAGTGTCTACCTCCTCTCGTATAATTCTAAGCGGGACATGCGGGGCCACCCAGGTCAGCACACCCCTGGCATAGGCCGAGTACGGGGAGCCCACCACCGTGCCACTCCATTTTTTCTTTACAAGGTCTAGTTTATGTTTGGTCAGGTGCGTTTCTTGTAGCAAGGCAATGTCGATCTTCTGTCGTTTAAGGTACAACATGACTTTATTTCTTTTCAGGTAATTATTGAGTCCACGGACGTTCCAGGTGGCAATCTTAAGGTCTCCCATGGCAATTATGTGTCCTCCCATCCCATTTACAGGTATCTCCGGCAGTTCGCATGACACAGAAGGTGTCCCACTGCAGCCACTCCGCGAATAAGCTCCTTCCCCAACTAACTACACACACAACCAAACCCCAACTCCCTTTCCCCTCCTTCACCCGCCCTCCCCCCAACATTACACGCCCCAACTGTTGCCCAGCTTCAACAACAGAGCTCAGCAACCCCCACATCTAGTTCCGTAATCACCGATCAGTGCACGGAGCCCAGTAGGGTGAGGTCGCCCTAATGGCCACCTAACCTAAGCTATTGTGGGGAAAGAGTATCGCTCCATGGGGCTCCCGTTCGATAATAATCCCAATGTTTGCGACAAACAGTGCAACCAACTGACCTTCCATACCGAAGGTTCCGAGCCGACTATAATCAAGTCCCAAAGTCCATGAATCGCGCCATCTTGCGACGCCATTTTACGCCTTCCGCAGCTCCTCCGAGTCCTTCTTGGGCCGATCCGCCAATTCCTGGGGGCACCCCTGTGTGTCGAGCCACTCCATGGCGTCCTCTGGGGTCTCGAAAAATAAAGTTTTATGCGCCTGTATAACCTTCAGTTTTGCAGGATAAAGCAACATATATTTATAACCTGCCTCTCTCAGCCTCCATTTCACAGTCCCAAAATTCATGCGACTCCGCTGCACCGCTAGTGTGTAATCCGGATACGCCGTGATGTTTGCTGCTCCTCTCTTGATCGTGCCTCCTTTTCGAAAATGTTCCAATATTCTTTCCCGATCGCGGTAGTTAAGAATTTTGGCAATGATGGGTCTGGGCGGGTTTCCGGGAGGCGGCCTCCTCGTTAAGGCTCTGTGCGCTCGTTCCACTGCGAAGCCTTGGGATAAGGCCCCTCCGGATATCTCCTGCAGTAACATGGTCTCAACAAAGTCAGTAGGGTCACGGCCCTCCGTCCCCTCCGGTAGGCCCACAATGCGGATATTGTTGCGACGGGCTCGTCCTTCCGCCTCCTCCGCTCTACTTTCCAAGTTGCCCACCCTTTGAATTAGAGCGTGCAGTTTTGCCTTGTGGGTGGAGCAGTCTGCCGTATTCGGACCAACTTCTTTTTCCAGGGACTCTGTGCGCTCTGCTAGAACCCTAACGTCCTGTCTCAGCAGATTGACGTCCTCCTGGACTTCCCCAACTTTGAGGTCCAATGCCGTTTTTAATTCGGAGATGGCCTGTTCTAATTTCGACTCCCAGGCTGCTCTCAGGTCCGCAATCGCCGCCAGGATTTCTTGATTAGAGCTTGAAGGCGTCGCGCCACCCACGGCCGATGCTTCTTTGTTCTTGGTGGCGTCCAGGCCCGGGGACGTCTTGGTGAAGTCGTCCAGCGTGGGCTGTTTCGCCTTGGGTCGCACTGCCTTATTTGACATGGTCCTGGAGATGTGCAGGTCTTTCGAATGAGGAGTGGGCGCACTGCTCGCTGGCCTCATTAGGTCTTCTCGCTACTCTTTTCTGTTCCGTCTCGGGCCCATGTCGGCCATTTTGAGTCGCCCTTTGTCCTCAACGTCTCTCGACTTTTCTTCTCCAATCTTCGCCGCCGTGGCTACTATGTCCTCCAAAAGTTCACAGTGCATAGGTAGCACTTTCACACGCTGGCATGCGTATCGTCGGTGTTCAATAAGCCGCACCACCGCACTAATTTGCCCGGATCTGTTCAGGATCTCGGGAGCTCCGCTGGAACGTGTCCTCCTACATGGCTCTCGTAGCCACGCCCCCAAAGATCAGGCAACCTTACTTGCCATGGTGCACAACAAATTGATTTTGTTGCAGTTATTTATGTTAGCCATACAATCCAGGCTGGACCAGGAAGCAGAAACCTCTGCGCAGTGGCAAAATAAACTCTGTGATATAGCGAGAGGCGAACTAGCAGACAAAACCTCAATGATGGAAGCTATTCTTGACGTTCTTAAATGGCTACCATCCACAAATAAAGGAGATCTCATAGTCCGTAATAAAAATGACATGACTGTTGCGCATCAAAATCAAAACAAAACCTCGAACTTCCAACATAAGGACGGGGTAGTAGACGGAGAGGGTTTTAACACTGGCCACATGGTACTTACTTCACAGCCTTTACCACCGCAGGAAATGTCGACTTTGGAGCGTGTGGCAAGCTATCAAGCCATAAGTGAAAATCCAGACATCACCACCCTTTTTACAAATCGTAAATTGAAAGATCAAAGAACAGCCGATACTCAAACACCAAACACTGGCGCTAAGGGAAAAGGTCCAGTAGCAGAAGCATGGGCAGAGATGCCATCTGTAAATAACGTTCAGCAGGCCCCCAAAAAGCTCTTCTCTATATTTGATGAGCAAAAAACAACACAGAAGGTTATGGACACAATGAACAATAAGGAAGAAAAGCCCACAAATAAAAACAAAACAAAAAATATGCACATGGTGAAAAATGGGAAATCGAATGGCCCGCTGTCTATCCTTGTAATATCTCTGCCTAGCCATTCACAAGGAGAGAGGATTTGTCGCTCAAAGCTCTCACATAAAAATGATAATACCGTAGAGGATGATAGTCCCTCTAGTGGAGACCAATTGAGTGAATATATACGGGCAAATGAGGATGGCATTGATGGTTTTGTGGCCCTCTCCACATACTCATGTGAAGATGATAGGCCCTCAGTGATTCTGCAGGCCATGGTGGAAATGTTAGAACCTCCAAGTCTGACATTGCCAATGCCTTCTGAATATCTTAATCAAGAGCACTTGCCCACGTTAGCAACTAAATTTAACATCAAGCTAGGCTGTGAGTCGACCTCATCCGCCTTTCAAACTTTGGCGCAAAAACATGAGATGGCTGATAGGAAATAAAAAGCTACTGCACTCGAACATACATATAAGATCATCTACGAGGCTTCCTGCTTTGCAAAAAATCAGGAATCACCAAACATCATAAAGTTATCTTTGGAGCTGCGGTAGTCTGTAGTCAGTAGTCTGCGGACGACGATCTGATATTGAATCGGAGAAATGTGGTGCAACTACTACCTCACGTCCCTAACCTATGCCTAACAGGCTCGAAAGATATTAAGGTGGTAGAATTTGTAAAAGAATCGCAAACAGATTGGGTAATTCTTCACCTAATATCACCTTTATTAAAGGCTACTCTTCTGAGTGCAACTGAGGCGTTATTGCCATTAGGTTTCCAGATAAAGGAATGCAATATATCACCTGTGGCTTAGCTTAAATCTAAACCTCAACTACCCAAGTCCTTTTCTCCGGCCTCACACAGAGGCAAGTCAATTAAACTCTGGCCAAAGTTCCTGATATCGCACTTCTCAACCCCTCCCTCGTAGTGTTAAGACAAGTGACGACCAGGGGTCAAGGAAAGATCTTTTGATACTGACTTTCTCCTGTGGAAGGGATGCTGACAGAAGAGTGATTGAAAAGTGGGAAAGTCCTGCTCTCTTGAGAGTCGGAAGAAGACTAGTCTTGGTTAGCAGGGGCTATTGCGGCTCCTACCAATGCCTAGATTGAGGCAGAGGCTGCTTCAGATTTTGGAGCTGTGGCCTGTTGGAACACTAGGGGACTTCAACATCTGTTCAGTGACACCCAATTAGACTTGTCTTCCTATGATATTTTATGTTTGCAGGAAACTTGACTCAATCTACTCCACTGTGTGATGGCTTCTCCATGTACTTGAATGCAACGCCGAAGGGCGTTAGGGGAACACCCTATTCAGGCTTGTTAACCCTGGTTAAAAATGGGCAAGGCCTTTCGGTGTCTGAATCTAGGAATCCAAACCCATTCATACAAATGTTGAGTTTGAGGCTGGAAAGGTGTGTATTTGGCAGTCCAAGGCTATTGCTTTGTTTTACCTATATTGGAACCCGGCCATGATAGATTCAACCTCCTTTATTGACTCAGATCGGGACTTAATGGACGACTGTGCTATAGAGCTAACTGATCCCCATTTTATTATCTGTGGGGATCTAAATATCAGATGCCTAGTTTCATTGGGGAATCCATTGTCTCTACTTAAGACCACCTCCTGTTCAGTTCAAGAGAGAGCAGTCTTATGGGCGCGTGAACTGAATGAGAGAGAATGTTACATGTTGAATGGACAGACTAAAGGTGAAGTGCCAGGGAAACCATCTTGGGGTCGAGGACAAACGAAGGCCACCTTGGACTATTTTTTCTTTCACAAAATTTGTTGGCTCGAGTAAAGTCTTTAACAGTTCTCCAAATGGAAAATAGTGATAATTCCCTCTTACAGATGCCATGGAAGAGCTGGAAGTGCCTGCCCGATATGGCCAACCTAGGTTCCCTTCACATTAACGAGGGGAGGAACAGATTGAGAATAAAAACTAATGATGTAGACTCAATTCTGACCAAGTACATTGGGATGTTGGATGGGGATAGACTAGGGTTGGTATACACCCCCATCTTGCTTCAATATGAAGAGATAGTGGAGAGGCACTGAAAGCTGGATTTTCGGTCAAAGCACTGCTATAACAATGCTCTCGTCGAACAAAGGAAAGCATTGAGAGCGGACCTTAAGGCGAGACAAGATCAACAAATGCCCAAATTAAAAAAAATGAAACAAAAGTATAAGAATTGGGTAATCTCTTTTAGAATGACAAAGTACCAGCAGGAGGCAGAACTAACATTGAGGGCAATCTGAAAAATAACATGCAACAAACTAGGGACCTAATTATGTATTTCAGTCCTCCCGGCTGACTAGTGGGGTGCCGGAAATTGGTTGGGTCAACCACTTTGAAACTCTCTTTGCCCCTCATTCGTCAGTGTTGGAAGTTAAAGTTGACCAAAGTTTAGGCGAATGGGCCTTGAATTTTGATAAAGAAGAAATTGAGGTCCTAATTAAAAACTGAGTTTGTCACGTGCCACTGGACCTGGCGGCCTGACTCATTACATTCTTAACGAGGCTCCAAAATCATGAGCTAAATTCACTTTCTTGTTCTTTGAACAGATTTTGAAGGTAAAGACCAACCCCAGTTTTTGGAAATCGGCCATTATAATTCGGATTTTTAAGAAGTGGGATAGGTCAAACTCAAGAAATTACCAGCACATAGCTTTACTGGATGTTCTTGGCAAACCTTTTGCATCAATACTTTTATGTCACCTAGACAGTTCAGCAAAGGATGAGGGACGTCTAGACCCCTGTCAAACGGTATCCACCAAAGGAGTGGGTATTGACCCAAATCTCTACCTACTAAATGCTTCAAAACTATGAGCACTTAAGGGAGGCAGAAACCTATTTTCGGCTTTTATAGCTCTGGAACAAGCCTTCAACAGTGTGAATAGAGACAGGTTATGGAGGAAACTGTCAGCCTGGAATTGTCCAAGAAACCTGCTACAGGCGATCAAATCTTTATACTAAAACACCACGATGCAGGTTTGATTAAATTCCCAAGCCTTGTTCTCTGCCACAATAGAAACCCATAGAGGGTTGAAACAAGACTGACCCCTTGTGCCCGTCTTATTCTACCTACATTTGTTGGACATGGAAGGGCTATTGAACAAAGCTAGGGCCTTCCCGCCTAAGGTCAGTGGAAGTCCTGTACCATGGATGCTCTATGCAGATGATTTGGCCTTCAAAGACCAAACTCTCATAGGGCTCCAACATAGGTTGACGCAGTTGCAGGCTTACATGATAGCTAACCACCTTACACTAAATGTAAACAAATAGAAAATATTGATTCTCAGTTCATGGAGGGGGAAACCAACATCCACATTGGCAGGTGGCAAGTAGGGAGTGAACATCTGGAGCAGGACAACAATATATTATATTTGGGGATTCATTTCAATAAAAGCCTGAATGAAAACCCTTGGGCTCTAGACCTAAAATCGAAAATCAAGATGTTAGCTGCACAAGGGGCTATACTACATAAATGGTATGGTAGGTTTACTATGCTCCCCATCTTGACATTCTATAAACAGAAGGTCATGGCGGTCCTGTCCTATGGGGTAGAGGCAGGCTTAAACCTACCAAATATGGGAGGCCCTAGAAAGGGCTTTCTGGAAGAAGGTGTTACGTCTTCCGAAGAGCCTCCCAATGGCAACAATTCGCTACGAACTTGGCCTGCAATACCTATATTCTAGGACCCGTTGGAAGTCACTGTCCCGGGTGCGAAAATGACTCATGCAAGATTCTGCTGCTTCGTAATACGTTTTAAAAACAGGAACATCTGAGGAGGCCACCTGTCCTATGCTCCCTTGGAAACAGAAACGCATATCTTGTGTATAGGCCCTAGAACCCTCTCTGGAGACCTTGGTAAAAAAAAAAAACTGAAGCTGTCAAGCATAAGCAGAGAAGACAAGAATGGATTGAAGACAAGAATGGATTGACACTCAGAGGAAGAGAGAAAGCTATAGTACTTACCATCGGAACCAATTCTTCCGTTTAAGATTAAACTTTTATCCTATCAAAGAGGTAATGTTTTTACGGAAATAACCTCCCTGGAAGGACAATGAGTGTAGATTCTGCCTAGTGACGGAATCAGTGGAAACATTAAAGCATATAACAACTGAATGACAGTGTTGAGGACAGTTTATTTAAGTACATTTGTTGAGAACGTATCCTCATTAACTCTGGATGAATGGTGGTGTTTGTTCTTATCCGGCGAAATTCTGGTTTTTAAGGTCATATAAAGATTCATTATTGGATTGGTTCATTATTTTTCTCTGTTTATGTCTTAATGTTGTAATAATGATGATGAAGTTGATGTTAAGATTGAGTGAATTGGATTTTATGCATTTTGTATATAAAAGGTTTGAAATAAACCAAGCATAAATAAAATAAATAAGCATCCTCTTAGCGCATGCCGAAACAATCTTCAAGTGTATGCCCAAACACATGACGTAGGGTGTCTAAGTGACTTATCAAGTCGTATCCAGACCAATGACAAGGAATCTCTACAAGCTATGTAGTTCAGCTGCTTAAAGGACACAGCTAGGTCGTTGCGCTGGCTCCCTACACATAGCCGATCTCTATGTTAATATAGGGACGTCTGCAATATGCCCCTTAGTTGCCATAAAACTAAATATATATATATATATATATTCAGTGAAAAAACTTTGTTAAAGGGACGTTATGGTTAAGTTGCGCTACTAAAAACCTATGAAATTCAGTGAAAAAACGTTGTCAAACGGACGTTATGGTTCCAAGTAAAACCGAAAAACCCTTGAAATTCGCCAGCAACCATAACTCGCGCCACCACCATGCACTGCTAAGACTAACACCCAGGACATCAAAGATGACATCACAAATGAGAGACACACGGGACATGAGCGGGGGGTGGGTGGCGGGTGGGGAGAGACACACGGACATGAGCGGGGGGTGGGCGGCGGGTGGGGAGAGACACACGGATATGAGCGGGGGTGGGCGGCGGGTGGGGAGAGACACACGGACATGAGCGGGGGGTGGGCGGCGGGTGGAGAGAGAGACCCGGACATGAGCGGGGGGTGGGCGGCGGGTGGGGAGAGACACACGGACATGAGCGGGGGGTGGGCGGCGGGTGAGGAGAGACACACGGACATGAGCACTGGGTGGGCGGCGGGTGGGGAGAGACACACGGACATGAGCGGGGGTGGGCGGGAGGGGAGAGACACACGGACATGAGCGGGGGGTGGGCGGGAGGGGAGAGACACACGGACATGAGCGGGGGTGGGAGAGACACTGGGGGTGGGAGAGACACACGGGGCATGAGCGGGGGGTGGGCGGGTGGGAGAGACGAGCGGGGCACGAGCGGGGCATGAGCAGGGGGTGGGCGGTAGGGAGAAAGACACACGGACATGAGCGGGGGCTGGGCGGGAGGGAGAAAGACACGGACATGAGCGGCGGATGGGCGGGAGGGAGAAAGACACACGGACATGAGCGGGGGGTGGGCGGGAGGGAGAAAGACACACGGACATGAGCGGGGGGTGGGAGGGAGAAAGACACACAGCGTTCATGTGCAGGTGGCAGATCCCGCTCCTCGGCCCTCCGCTGGCCACCGTGTGCCGATGGCGCGAGCGGGGGGGCTGGAGGAAAAGGGAAAACACGGAGCATGAGTGGGGGTGACAAGAAGGACACACGGGGCATGAGCGGGGGGGTGGGAGGAACAGGAGACAGACACGGGCATGAGCATGGGTGGCGGACTTACTGTGCAGGCAGGATAGAAAGCCTCTCATGCGAGGAACAAAGATGGTGGGCGTCTCTGAAGCCAGACGCACTGCCCGCTTTCACTGCATCCAATGAGAGAGCACATCAGATGTCAGCGGACATCACGCAAGCTGCTTGCCCAATCACCGTCATGTCCGCGGAGCAAACAGGGAAGTGTGTATGCGAAGCGAACACAGATATCACTAATTTTTTTCACTTACATTTTTGTCATTTTTTAAAAAACTACTGGACGGATTTACACCAAATAAAGCAAAGCACGCTTTCGGGACCAAGCCGCCGCTCCTGCCGCAAATTTGGTGTAAATCCGTCCAGCGGTTTGGGCTGTAGGCGTGAGCAAAGTTTTTTCTCATTATGTCTATGGGAAAAAAAAAGTTTTGGGACCCCCCTATAACTTTGCCCCCCTGGACGAATCCTCACCAAACTTTGCAAAAAAATTCAGAGTGACCCAAATACTTTTTTTGCAAAGTTTGGTGAGGATTCGTCCAGGGAGAGCGAAGTTATAAGCCGCCCAAAAAGTGCTCTTGCTATGGAAACAGCAACTTAACCATAACTACATGGCCACTACCGTATATGATATCTGTATATGTGTGTTGCAGGCTGAATCTGTTTAGTGCCTCAATATAGTACCTTAAATGAGCTTGTGCTTGACCCAATTGTGCTTGTCAGAGGACGCAGTAACAATTCATTTTGAGTGTGTGCTTTATAAGCTACTGCATAAATCAATACATTTCAGGTCCATGGCATTCAGTTGATCAGACATGGCGAGACGAAAGGCTGAATTGCCCCCGCTGAGATGAAACCTTGCAGGCCACCTCACATACATGGATATGAGTGTATGAACCGACTATTTGGTTGGAAAGACCACTTCTTTAATACACTGGAAAACTGAGAAATGTTCCGAGCAGAGTGTGTAGCCTTCCCTCCCAAGACCATCTTTTAAAGCCAGACTCTGTAGTATCGGAAAAATTACCCTGTTGCCCTGTGAGTGATTGTGCCTGAGCATGGAGTACTCTCGGCCTTCCAAAATGTGTTCTTTCTTTGGAACATTGCGCCTATTCCCTGCTGTGCACCCGCTGCCCATCCTAGCCCCCCCCCTCTGCAAAGTCCACACTCTATTTGTAACACTTGGGTGTGTCTTCTATAGATAGCGCTCGAGTGCCTCCCAGCTAAGTGCGTGCATTATAAATCCCCTAAATACAAAAAACACTGCGTGGCAACGAGTGCAGTGTGGCAGGTGCAACCCGGAAGTCCACCTCTGAGCGTCAAAAGGGTTATCGATTGTGCCCACAGTGTCATCACAGAGACCAACGGGCAAGGCCTATATCAATGTCAGTGTGTGCCTGGGGCTGCAGATGGGAGTCCTCCATCCGAGAAAGTCCAAAAGAAAGAAAAAATAACTCGAGGGAGTTATGTAGATAATCCTATTTAGGATAAGGGAATGTTTTACAATATGTGGGTTTTAAGATGTGTTTTGTACATGGTTGATTGTCATTGATTTCATTGTGTGTAGTGTTAAAAGGTTACTATGTAACTGCATTATAAATGTTAAAAAAAGATATGTAGATAATAATAATGTATTTCTTATATAGCATTAAACACCCATAGGTCTCAGAGCGCTGAAATAACAGAAGACATTATTATCCCACAAAGTGGTACTCATTTTATCGACCTCGGAAGAATGGAAGGCTCGGGGCCCGATTCTCAACTTGTGTTAAGTACCGAAAAAGGTAATTAAAAGTGTTAATTACCTTTTCGGTACTTAAGACCTATTCTGAAGGTGGAGCATTCTTCCAAAGTCGGTAGGAAAGCGCCATTTTTGGAATACATGTGGCGTTTGCTAGGATGGGTTGGAAACCAACCTAGCAACCGCCACATTCGTTACCTGCCTCTTTAGACTGGTATTCTTGTGGCACTCCTCCAGCTTAATATGTGTGCTAAAGCTGTGGTCATGTATGGTACCATTTTGGTGCCGTTATTCTGGAGGAGTGCCACAAGAAGCCTTGCTGCAGTGCAGGTAAGAGGCTTCAACGTTGCAGGCTACAAGGTTGAAGCTGCTTACTTTGGTGTGTATGAAAGCGTTCATATGCACCACACGGGTGCATGTGAACACATTCATATGCAAACTAAGCCGCCTCAACGTTGTACCCTGCAACCTTGAAGCTGCATACTTTGGTGTATATGAAAGTGTTCATATACACACCTGTTTTCTCGGCAGCATTTTTGTAAAATAACGGATATGTCGTTATTTTACAAAAATGCTGCAGAGATTTCAGGATTGCGCCTGTTTAAGCCAAAAACAGGCGCAATGCTGAAGGCACGACGAGGACGCCCAGACCCACTTGAGAATAGTGGTGGAGCCTGGGCGTCCTGATTTGGTGCAGTGAACAGTGCTCGCTCACTGCGCCAAGTTAAGAATCGGGCCCTGAGTTCACTGTGCTGGGATCCACGCCTGCCACACATGGGCGTAATTTTAGGGGATTACAGGGGTGTTTGTCCCCCTCAACTTTCATGGCACACCATTTTGTCCCCATTCATTTGGCTGGGGTACCTTTTCTTCAGATGTCATGTCCCCCCCAACATTTTCAGCAAAGTTACTCCACTGCTGCCACAGCAGCTGCGCACAGATATCAGGGGCGAGTACTTGGGGAAGTGATGAGTATTGATTGACAAGAGCCCTCTTTAAATATACCTTTTTGGGTTCCTTGTAATATCAAAGCATTGAGCATCACCATCATTATTATAATAATCAACCCCATGGAACAGTAGGCTGGTAAGGCTTTTTTTCCAGCTGTGGGCCAGATGTGTGTCCTATTTACCCAGGCTCTGCCATGGCTTATGCTTCACCAGTATTTTTGATGCTAGCAAGACGTGCCATGTGCTGACACCGGGCTGGCGGTGTGGGTGCCATGATGCGCTCACGTCTCATCTTCCTTCCCTTCGCATTGAAAGCCTCCACGCTGTTCAGCTGCTTCCACTGCTGTTTAGTTGCCTGTACCGTGGACTTGGAATTTTGATTAACACAGCATGGTGCCCAATTCTGAAAGTGTCCAGCTAAGTGGTAGGCAGAGGGAATCCCACTGCAGCAGGTAGGATTCTGGTAGGCCTCAATTTAATGCAAGAGGCGGCCAACAACTCTGTAAGGGATCCCAAAGCCACAATAAAAAGTTGGCTAATCAAGTAAAGCAAACCTTTAAAGGAGAGTTCCGGGACTTTTTTTTTATTGTCCCTACGGTTCGGCCATGTGTTTTTAAGCATAACTCGGTAGATCGTGGAAAACTTTCCTATGGACCTTACCCGACTTTTCGTCCATTAACGCACTCGAAATCAGCCGCCATTTTCTGATAATCCTATCACTTGCCGCATCGCCCTGGCTCACCTGCTTTTGCGGCACTAAATCAAATCCCCCGCCCCTGAAACAGACTTGATCAAAACATTCATATTCCCCGCCTCTATCCGTGACGTGACTGAGCTGCGTAGGCAAACGCGCCCAGGCGTCTTCTACGCGACTCCACACAGAACCAGGAAATCAACACAGATGAGCTCAAACAACACAGCGCGCCACAATTGGGAATATGAAACTGTACTTTTAAATTAAACCGCAAGATTGTAAATTTGGTAAAGTAAATTTATTTGACATCAAATGTTTTGAGAATATTCAGCGATTAGCATTTTTATTTGCACATGTTCCAAAAAGTTCCGTTTCGAGGCACACGATGTTCCTTTGCTGTACACAGGGTCTTAGATCATCTCACAATACAGCGCCACAATTCGGAATATGAAACAGTGGTTTAAAAGCAAACGGCAAGATTGTACATTTGGCAAAGTACATTTATTTGACATCAAATGTTTTGAGAATATTCAGCGATTAGCATTTTTATTTGCACATGTTCCAAAAAGTTCCGTTTCGAGGCACACGATGTTCCTTTGCTGTACACAGGGTCTTAGATCATCTCACAATACAGCGCCACAATTCGGAATATGAAACAGTGGTTTAAAAGCAAACGGCAAGATTGTACATTTGGCAAAGTACATTTATTTGACATCAAATGTTTTGAGAATATTCCTATATTAGCATTTTTATTTGCACATGTTCCAAAAAGTTCCGTTTCGAGGCACACGATGTTCCTTTGCTGTACACAGGGTCTTAGATCATCTCACAATACAGCGCCACAATTCGGAATATGAAACAGTGGTTTAAAAGCAAACGGCAAGATTGTACATTTGGCAAAGTACATTTATTTGACATCAAATGTTTTGAGAATATTCAGCGATTTGCATTTTTATTTGTTCACGTTCCGAAAAGTTCGTTTCGAGGCACACGATGTTCCTTTGCTGTACACAGGGTCTTAGATAAATGAATTTTTATTTGCTCTCGATCCAAAATATTTCGTCTTGAGGCAAGCGATGTTCGTGTGCAGTAGACATGGTGTTGGTTTACGATAAAATAAGCTCTTCGGTCGCACTGATAATCGCATGGCTGTTCCAACAACGAGGCACTAGGCCACCACAACGGTCTGTATGTTGCATCTAGCCGTTAGTACCGCGTAAGGGCATACTTGTACTTGGCGATCGTCCCATAAAATGGTCAGGGTGGTAACGTTGTTCACGCGGAGAAGCAACTGGCGGTTAAAGAAGCCGTCCGCCGGTGTCTGGTACTCGTGACACATGCAGTAATGCATGATGTACCTGTTTGAAAAACATAAACAATGAAATTAGTCTCACCATCAGATCTTTATTAAAATTATTCATTTTATATATTCGGTCGGTAAATTATTTCATAGCTAGGACAGTGCAACTGGGTTTTAAACGTCAAGGGGGGGCTGTAGGATACTGAGACAGTCCCTCAGTGCAGGGGTTGACAGGGAGTGCAGGTGGAGAGTGGAAGGGCCCAGGACCGAGATCGCAGACAGTGGACCAGTTGTTGCAGGGGAGAGGGAGAGAGAAAGCAGAAGCAAAGGTTTTGAGGTGCTTCCGTAAAAGTAGACGGTTCTCCCCAAGATAGTGTGCGGTACAAAACAACATGCCACATAGAACGAACAAGTACAACTTAACCCGTCTTTAAAGCAACTGTATAGTAATTAAATTGCGGTATAAACTCATCTAAAGAGTTACTTACATTATATTTGCATTTTCCATTGCGTCTGTGCGTAGGGCAGCCCCGAAATACCACTCCTTCTATGCCGACGTTATTTCTTCTAATGAACGAACATGAAATGGCTTTCGTTTCTGAAATTATATTCATTATCGTTTCTTACGTGGTCCAGGCCTGTCAAGGTCAAAATACAATAGAACCTTATTCTGAGTCGTGGGCCATTCTGGCACCCGAGAAAAAATCAAAGCAGCTGACCTTCACTTCGAACGAGCACACATTCCAAGTTAGCTACATTCAGTGTAAGGCATTCTCACAGGACTTGAAATTTACACTCCATCTTTGCATTTTGTCTGCGTGCTTTGCAGCCACACAGAACCATAAATACGGAGAGATTCTATATTTATTGAAAAATGATTTATATTACTGTTTGGTTTAATTTAATGCGCAAATGAACAAGGGTGGAGAGACACATTGCATGTACACTGAGCAATCACTTTTATTTACACAATACATAGATACACATATTCAATGGGCCTGCGACATGAGGAGACTTGAGAGAACAGACAATCAAATTACAATCATTTAAACCGTGATGTGTATTTCTCAATGAGTTCTTCTTTAGGTGGACATGGAACAGATGCAATGTTGGGTGGCAATGCAGTTGTCCCCTGCACAGGTTCGTTCACAACTCCATTTATGTGCCTATCTAGGACGTCAACAATAAGTTTCTCAATAAACTCATATTGCATATCCTCAAACACTGGTTTGATCACCCATTGTTTACTTCTTTTAGTGAAGGCCTTATTGTAGTGAAGCGTCCCTAAAGTTCCGGTCGTCCTACTTTGTTGACGGCCAACATTATGGTTATGTGCCAAGACCGCTAAAAGAGTCCGATTTATCATGCCCTCCATGCCAAAATGCAATCGTTTTGGCCTGTACTTTAGGCACATATTGTGGAACACCTCCAAATCTCCTGTGTGGCAGAATTCCGTGAGTCCCCTCAAAGCTTTTGTTATAGTTTTATCAAATACAATCTTTTCAATGGCTTTGTGAGTGGGTGATGAAGGAATCAACCACTTCTTCTTCCGTGCCTCCTCTGTGGACAAATGGCCATGTTCACAATTGTGGAAATGTTGGTTCGTGTTCCATCGGTGAACATTTGTACAGTGTGGCATTACTGACCGCCATTTTTCCAGTAGAATTTCCAACGACCCTCCACATGTTTTTGAGCTCCACCAAAGATGGTTGCTGATTGACTTGGACCACTGTGAAATACCTTGCAATTCTTTTTTTTTACCTGCAGCCGACAATTTTTTATTGATTGATTTTGCAAGATGCCAAACGTCAAATTGGTGATTTATATTTTTGTACTGTTCTCTCATTGTCTTGGCAATTGAAACGTGTCTGTCCGTGGCTATCAGGTCGATCACCATTCCCCGCGATTGTAGTTCTTGCAATGATGCTACAAAGCCAACTTTCTCCATGGCCACTGAGGATGTACTTTGTGACACCTGCACGACCACCGAACTCACAATTTTCTTACTTTCCATGTCCTGAAAGTGGTAGGTGCAGTACTTGGCTGAAAATCCTGGGCTGTCGCACTGTCCATCACCGGCTAGCCTGAACCGTTTGCCCGCGAATGTACTATCAATAGACATTTTTTCCATTCTCCAAGCTTCGCTAATGGCTGGAAATAGATAATCGGTTTGGTATTTGTAGAACTGAGTTTTCGCAATGAAATGGATTCCCACAAACTGAAAGAAAGACTCTAATTTTTTAAAACTTGAACCACTAAAAAGTGCAGCCGCTGCACAAAGTAGATTGCCTGCTGGCAGTTGTCCCAGCATAGGTTGTGCAGACCATGTGAAAGGATGATATTTTGTACAGGTGGCATGTATTTTAAGGTTAGTGCCTCGAATTGCACGAGTCACATTAATCAATGGCTCCCCACATACTTCCCCACCTACCAAATGCCCACATTTAATCCGAATAATAATATCAATCAAACAACTATCGAATACAATGAATTTGGCCTCTTTCCTTATACTGTCACTCTGCATCCCAGCTGGTTCGGCCTGTAACGTTGAGGACATGTCACTCACATGAAAGGTAGAATCTCTGATATCGTCTTCCGCTATGTTCAGTGATATTGATGGTGTTTCATTGTCGTCTACTTCATTCTCTTCCATTGCAACATCTGTTCCTTCTCCGGCGATGGGTGAATAAAACAATTTCTTCAACTTTCTCGCCGTCTTAGTTTTTGCGGGTGTGGATTCTGTGAATTGATCTCCGACTGCATCCGAACTACCAGGAGGACATTCACTATCAATGGCTGGTGGTGGTATAGCTCCGTTGTCAATCACTTCATATTCTTCCCATTGGCACGATGCTTCTCCAGTCTCAAGTCCCTGCCAAAAGGTTTGACAAGCAACATCTCTCGTTCGCTTCACTGTCTGTGTAGATCTAGTTCGTACACCCACTCGCAACTAGAGGACAGATTGGAAAAGGGGTGTTCAGTTTAAACACAACTTACAGTATTGAACTATTAACAGTGAAAAACAACATAATATAGTGACCAGGACACTAACCTTCTTTTGCTTTCTTTTCTTTGAAACTTTCTTGCCTCGAACTTCAACATCAGGACGCTGTTGCTCCGACTCGTGTGTGCATGTCTCCACTTCCTCTTGCGCTGCAACGACTATGTTTTCCTGATAAGCACATCCATCACGCACTGACGCTCCATGGACTCCCTGAAACATAGAACTTTCATTAGTATGTATAATAATATCGAAAACACAAAATGTACTTGGGGACCAATACCCACGTACATCTCAATAGCAAAACACGAATGAACGCTTTGTGTAGAACATTCAAACGACAATTATTCACGCATTGTTGATCTAGTTAGATGGAACTGTCAAGATCCATACCTCGGGCTCCTCATAGACTTCCATTGATGATATTATTGAAGATGATGCTTCAGTAACTCCCTGAAACACAGTAATTGCATTAGTATGGTTTTCTATTTTGTTAAAAAGAACATACACTTTGTGCAGGCGTCAACGGCTCATCTAAATAGACCTGCACAAATGATCAGTTGTCTAAAATAAATAATGGATATCTAAATATGATTCGATTTGCTCGATCGTTGGAAGTGTCACCACCCAGAGATCTGCATCAACTACTAGGGGTGATGTTCTTGTAGAAGAAGCTCCGTCATCTCCCTGAAA
Source organism: Ambystoma mexicanum (assembly GCF_040938575.1). Taxonomy (NCBI): domain Eukaryota; kingdom Metazoa; phylum Chordata; class Amphibia; order Caudata; family Ambystomatidae; genus Ambystoma; species Ambystoma mexicanum. The sequence continues at coordinate 53,925,553 of NC_090933.1, read as the reverse complement.
CATAGTACTTGCGTTAATAAAGAAGGAAGTATAGCGGATGTAATCACGTCATATGATCTCGCTTGATCGAGCTGTCAGTATCCATACCTCGAAATGCATAAGAACATCAAGGGACGATGTAACTGCGGTGCACACTTCTGCAAGCTGTTGCGCCGACCCGTAACTGCACGCTCCCCCTTCTTCTTGGACTAATGCTCCATCGACTCCCTGAAACATAGGACTTTCATTAGTAATGAACACAATATTGAAAAAAGAAGACACATAGGAGGGCGACGACAGAAGGACATATCAATGGCTAAAAACGAAAGAAACATTGTGTGTAACAATCACGCTACAAGAATGCAAGATCTGATGATCTCCATCGATGGAACTGTCCTGAAACGTACCTCGAGCATCTGAGTGACATCAACGGTAGTCGTCAATACGTTGGACTCCTCAGCATCTCCCTGAAAGACAGTACTTGAATTATTTTGGATAACAATAATTATAACTGAAAACAAAGACTAGAGGACGAGTACAAGGGTGTACCATTAGGTAAAATAATTACACGATAAATTAAAACTATTGATTTACATGCCTAAAACAAGTCAGTGGCAGAATAGCCTAGTAATATTACCCGATAGGCGCTTGAAGTGGCTGATGACTGCAATAACGACACGGATGGAGAATATTCCGCCTTCATATTGAGTGGATACATAAATGGGGAAATTATTGTTAGCTAATGCTACACACTACCGCAAGGCCGAGAGATAAATACGTAAACTTGACTCACCAGTGGAGGGATGTGGACGAATAGAGTGGGAATAGCGGTTGAGAGCAATTTTCGCCTCGCTCGCGGTGTGTTCTTCTTTATTAGCAATGATGTGGAGTACATGTCAGAGGTAAAGTGCCTGCTGCAGATGCGGTATCGATCACCCCTCTTGTCCGCAAAGACTTCTAGGACTCTACTTTCAAGCTCAGAGGGTGGATATCCGCAATATCGGACCCATGCTCTTATCTGATCTATTGTCTTAGGGAAAACATGCATTATAGTACCTTCAGATTTATTATGGGTCTTCGAAGGACAACCGCCAATGGAACAGGCAGGCATTGTGGAAAGTTCTGAAAAGTAAAGATCAACAATTCTCTATGAATACCAATGTGTTAAAAAATTAAATACATAAAAGGTTCAATGCAAGGTATGTTTTGGTTTTTGGAACTATACACGGTATTCACATGCGGATAAGTATTTGAATAACTTTAAAAAAATACAAAAATAATTTGACTAAACTCAGAACATGTGACTAGTTCCTTGCATGTACTGTCTTGAACGAAAAGAAATTGGACGCAAAATGAGTATGGTACATGGCCTTACCTTGACGAGCAAACAGTTAGATGCAGGGATCAGAGTAGTTTCTTGTCGTAGAACAGGGAGCAGTTCACAGGTTGCAAACTGATGAGTTTGCTCAAAGTGGTCACGGAAGTTCACAGAGACGAAGAGCAGACAACCAGCACCTTCACGGGTTGACTAGCAAAGCGCAAAGAAGTTCTCATTAGAAATATGAAGTGGGTTATAAAGAATTCGAAACAGGGGTGTGTTTGTGAATGAATGACGTGTGGGGAGATGCTTGGCAGGAGACACGGGGTCTGGCGGTAGACATGGGAACAACAACCCATGCTCTATAGACCACTTTGAAGTGTACATGGTCTTTGGCACCTCTTGGCCTTTATCGCTCCCTGACAGCTCCACTTGCCAGCGCAAGTACCCCGGTGCGAACTGCCTTTGATATGGCGGGGGGTGGATTGGGGCGGTGGTCGTGCAGACAAGACACAGGAAGACTCGTGAATGGATACACACTTATGTGGATTGCAGGGGGCCGTCCAGCGTGTGGGGAGATGCTTGGCAGGAGACACGGGGTCTGGCGGTAGACATGGGAACAACAACCCATGCTCTATAGACCACTTTGAAGTGTACATGGTCTTTGGCACCTCTTGGCCTTTATCGCTCCCTGACAGCTCCACTTGCCAGCGCAAGTACCCCGGTGCGAACTGCCTTTGATATGGCGGGGGGTGGATTGGGGCGGTGGTCGTGCAGACAAGACACAGGAAGACTCGTGAATGGAGACACACTTATGTGGATTGCAGGGGGCCGTCCAGCGTGTGGGGAGATGCTTGGCAGGAGACACGGGGTCTGGCGGTAGACATGGGAACAACAACCCATGCTCTATAGACCACTTTGAAGTGTACATGGTCTTTGGCACCTCTTGGCCTTTATCGCTCCCTGACAGCTCCACTTGCCAGCGCAAGTACCCCGGTGCGAACTGCCTTTGATATGGCGGGGGGTGGATTGGGGCGGTGGTCGCGCAGACAAGACACAGGAAGACTCGTGAATGGAGACACACTTATGTGGATTGCAGGGGGCCGTCCAGCGTGTGGGGAGATGCTTGGCAGGAGACACGGGGTCTGGCGGTAGACATGGGAACAACAACCCATGCTCTATAGACCACTTTGAAGTGTACATGGTCTTTGGCACCTCTTGGCCTTTATCGCTCCCTGACAGCTCCACTTGCCAGCGCAAGTACCCCGGTGCGAACTGCCTTTGATAGGGGGGGGGGTGGATTGGGGCGGTGGTCGTGCAGACAAGACACAGGAAGACTTGTGAATGGAGACACACTTATGTGGATTGCAGGGGGCCGTCCAGCGTGAGGGGAGATGCTTGGCAGGAGACACGGGGTCTGGCGGTAGACATGGGAACAACAACCCATGCTCTATAGACCACTTTGAAGTGTACATGGTCTTTGGCACCTCTTGGCCTTTATCGCTCCCTGACAGCTCCACTTGCCAGCGCAAGTACCCCGGTGCGGGCGGTGGTCGTGCAGACAAGACTCGTTTGCCGTAGGGCCTCACCAAGGAGAGGCCATCTAACTGCATGTAAGAGGCAGGCTGCAGGATCTAGTACATGGAAGGCAGGGGGGTGAGTTTATAAATACCTCAGCCTCCCAGGAGAATATATGGGTGAAGTTCACCCTGGAGACCCTGAACAAAGTGGTGTGGTAAGTATTTTTGGGGGAGGAGGCAAGGCCGGGAGGCTTGATGCCAACCCGCAAAATAACATATGTATGTCTGCTGCATATGGGTTCAACGGTTATGTGGATTGAAGGTGGGCGGCCAGCGTGAGGGAGGATGCTGGCCGGAGACATGTGGTGTGACAAGACAAGGCACAGGAAGACTATTCAATGGAGACACACTAGATTCATTTAAAAAATCAAAACAACCATTGTTAAAATATATGTTGGGTTTTATTTTAGATCTTAATTTCAATTGAACATAAATAATAAACATTACACATTGTAAAGTTGCGGTTGCAGCACATCCCGGGAAAAGCCGCGGTATTGTCCACTGTCGCTGGGGAAATGTTGTCTAATGGCAAGTACCGCACAGGCAGGTATTACTCTCCGAACGCGGTGTCCGAGCCTCCCGTGAAGCCACCAAGTGAAGCAACGATAGGCCACCAGCCTGTACCACCTGTGAAAATGAAAGATGCAAACTGTATTAAAATGACAACTTTCTTATCACTGTCGATTCAGGTACAAAAATGTCATTCTGCTTTGAAAAAAATTCTATCTAGAAAATGCACAACATGGAACCAATTTACATGCATTCGAATGATATGTAGATGTAGTTTTATATGTGGGAGACGACCATGAAATAGTAGTGGCATCACTGACATCACAACCAGAGTATACTTACTCGTTACTCGGATTACGCGGACGAACAGTGCCGCAAAGTTCGTGCATAAGCACCATCATCATCCTCAACACTGTCCGTGAGAGGCAGGCTTCCCTGAACTCTGGCAGCTCGGTGATGCATTGCGGACTTGGCTCGCCTTCCGAAATGTAGGCCAAGCACCCGGAATTTTCACGGCAGCAGCAGTTCTCCTCCTCAGTTGGCATTAGCTCGCAACGATTGCACGTGCACCAGGTGGAGACGCCGTCCATGCGACATGGTCCAGGCTCTTCATCCGTTGACTGGTCCTCCCAACTGCCGTCCGAATCCCCATCGTTTTCGCGTGCTTGCCTTTCCAGTAGTTCTTCCTCGGTGTACTCGGGCTCGTACATATACGGCATTATTGTAGCCATTGTGTGGTAAAGAAAGTAAAATAATTTATAGCGGTGGTACTGGTATCTGTTCACACGGGCTACAATCAACGAAGGTAGCTGACCAGAGCACAGAAACGAGTCACAGAATACTCAAAGTAACACAGCGAGAGTAATGGAATCGAAAATCTGCTGCTGTGTGTTGTGAAACGGTGTGTTTATACTTATTGAGGAAAGAGGCGTCCTGCCGTTTCCATGGCGACACTTCATTAGCTGAGGCGCAGCGATTGTTGACACGAAACGTGCTTTGGCGTTGGGAAATGGGCGGTACGCGTCTGCTGATGTCAGCCTCGGGGGCGGGGGATTTGATTTAGTGCCGCAAAAGCAGGTGAGCCAGGGCGATGCGGCAAGTGATAGGATTATCAGAAAATGGCGGCTGATTTCGAGTGCGTTAATGGACGAAAAGTCGGGTAAGGTCCATAGGAAAGTTTTCCACGATCTACCGAGTTATGCTTAAAAACACATGGCCGAACCGTAGGGACAATAAAAAAAAAGTCCCGGAACTCTCCTTTAATCACGCAGCCGTAAGCCAAGGCCCCAAAATGAAACTCCTTATTGTACCTAAAGATGAATACCCAACAGACATTGATTTGTGAAACAAGTATGGCTCAAACATGATATGTTGTTCTGTGTGGGTCGTATAGCCATTTGCATACCCTATTGGCATTAGTAGCAAACGGTGCACTGGAAATCTTTGTTGAAACTGATCACCAGGTCAAATGAGATGCATAGTGAAATTACACAGTGGCACGTCGTTGCATAGGTTGCCTAGCGACGGTGGGAGTGAAACATCGGCTTTAGTTCCATTTGTTCACATTGATCAGAGTTCATTAAGAATGGTGCGGGATGGTAGTTTCTGTTGTGCTTAGGGTTGGAACTGGTGCGTGTGTAGCCTGTTCCCTAATTGCATGACAACTACAGCGTTTCATGTGTCCCAGGGCAATGCGTTTGAAAATCGGGGTTCAAAGCCTGAAAATAGCCGCCCGCCTTTTCTTTTGTGTCTTGTTATTGGCGCCCTGAATAGGTTGTAGTCCGCTGATCCTATCTACCGTGTCAGTTCTTGTGAATACTTTGGTGCTATGACTTGTTGGCATTAAGTGGCTAGGCTTGGTGCTTTCAAGGGGGTGGTGTACGTAAGAAAGACTGGGAGCGAGTGGAGGTCTCTGAGCGGCTGTGAGAGTAAATGTAATTTATTGCAAACCAGCATCCGTCTCCCTACTGTGCTCTGTGGACTTTGTAGTCTCGGTAGGTGGTGCCCGGATAGCCCTGCACAGTTTACCTAATTTTGAGGAGACCACAGATCCAATTCCTACAAGTAATTATCTTGGGTCTCGGGAGGATAGCTCAGGGGTAACGTGCTAAGACGACACGGAGCAACACAGGTTCGATCCCGGGTCCACGCTTAGAAATCTCTGGGTATTAAGCCCTTTATAAATATCCTATCCTGTCATGTCATATCATATCATTGGGGAAGCGTGGGAGAGTCATTTCAGAAAGGTGAGTAGTTGAAAGAATGGGGATTTTACTACTGAGTACAGTCATTAGATTGGTTGGGGGTTCCCTTCAGTGTGAACTGATACTCTGCATCATTGTGCGTATCCATCCTTAGTGTACCCCTTGTAACTGCCCAATGCCTTGAACCGTGTTAGGCAAACAGGTCGCGCAAAGCTGCTGATAGGCTCCAGTTTTCCCTAACTAGTCTGAGTCTTGGTAGTCTTGTGCTTTGGCACCTCATTGAGTGGGGAGCTACCATGTCCCAGCGGTGGAGGCCAATTGCAGTAAAGAGACAAGATGTGGTGTAAGGTCACCCAGGTGGCCTGATAAGGGAAGAAACAGTGCTGCCTAGCGCCAACCATTGACAGACAGTAAGGTGTGCATAGAGCCAGTAAAGTACACAAGGTGGTGGAGGTCTGCCTCGTCCATACTATATACTACAGTAAGACCCAGCAGTGGGACATGTACCCCAGTCAGTGGTTTGCTCACTCACTGATCCTCTTGGTAGAAAGGAGGATGTGTGCATTGATTCTATTTTCAATCAAATACCTTCTGCTATTTGCTAATATGAAAACAGGAATTAACAGGGAAAATATGCAACAGGTGGGAGGGGTGTAGATTAAATGCTTACTCGGGACTGGGGACATTCATCTCAGAATGAAAAAACTATTCAATATCGAGAAAACATTCTGTAGGTGCAGGATTCACCACCGTGGGTGCCACCGATCCAGAGCAGGTTGAACCACCCATGCTTGACAAACATACAGGCACAAAGGCCAGCACCTGGCAAAGGCTGGCAATGTCCAAGGGGGACCTAAACTCCTTCATTTTCAATGTACATTGAAATCAGTGTCAGCGGGGATGCTGACACATGTGTTGGAGGGTGACACAGCATACAAGGGAGTTATACTTTCAAAACAACTCCCATTACATACATTATCCCATATCAATATCTAAGCTGGCTCGCCCATGATGGGAGTTGTAATCCAAAGCGTGTAGAGAACCAACGGTTTCAAGGACATAGGTTAGAGTGCGGAGCTGCTCACATGTTTCCAGAGGAAGTGCACTGATATTGCAGGTATGGCTCTCAGAGTCTAAGGAAAGACAGCACACAGGCCCAGTGGAGGACCTCAGGCAGGCCCGTGGGGGGAGTACATAAGCCAAGGGAGCAGGGGGTTAGTGTGCACAGAGGATAGTTAGCAACCGAAGATGTTTCCATTGGTCCGTCTGTAGTGCAGGAATGTGTCCTGAGTATCTGCTGTAGTTGGATATCCTTGCTCCTGTTACAAGTTGACGCCTCTCCCTCAGTCCACTTAAATGATGCTGTATAAGTAATATTCATCTAACAGCTACGCCAGCGACAGTAGAAGCTCAAGTCTGTCTAAGTGTATACATTTCTCTCAAGACACTCCCATACATCCAAAATAATATGCACTTTCTGAAATAACGTCAAACAAACCAATGGAGACATTCTACACTCTCTCTGCCCCTGGGCCCATGTATCCCTTCACACCACAAAAGAATAAGGCAATCACACCAAATATGTGTTCATACACAAATGTTATGCCCCTTTTTTAAGACATAACAAAAATCTGTCATATCTAAAAATGACTCAAGAAATCGTAATAGCAATATTTGCTGATCGAAATGAAGTAGGGACTGAAAGTTATCTATGGAAGGCAGAAACAAATGTATCAGTGCCCAGCTGCCTTTGGGTTGGGTGTGCTATATAAATTGCAAAATAAATAAATAAATTAAAGTCTTTCAATAATAATAATTCTTTAATGTGGTATAGATTGAAAATAAATTTAAACTTTACACATATTACAAATTACAAACATTATACTCAAATCATAAATATGCAGAAACATGAATTAATAACAATATAGAATCAACTAAAAAGGACAGTCTTTCAATGCTGTACATGCCAGTGTTGCTGAAGTATAATGAAATACAAACCTACGTTCTCAAGGTGCTCAGGACCCCGTCTGGGTTGCTATACTCCATGGCTGCTAGCTACTTCTGTTTTGTCGACTGCTAACTACTTTTCCTCCACTTTCTCTATTCAGCCATGTTGTAAGGTTTATTTTCCGCTCCAGTCCCTCAAAGAATGTCTGACACTGATTTCAATTTCCTTGTCGATCCACAGTTAATAGGCTGCATTATTGGCAGGCAAGGAAGTAAGATTAATGAAATCAGACAGATGTCAGGAGCGCAGATCAAGATCGCCAACGCCTCAGAAGGTTCCGGAGAGCGGCAAGTTACCATCACAGGATCTCCAGCAAACATCAGTTTAGCACAGTACCTCATTAATGCAAGGTAAGTTGGTCTGAACACACCTGCGAGAGTGCGAGAATTATTAATAAAGCCAGCCAATGAGGGTCCATTTCAATGGCATTGTGGTCTCAACGATCTTGGGAAGGGGCTAGTTACAAGGTGGTCACTAAAGGCAGGCAAGCAATGGCGTGTGAAACAAGCCTACTCTAAGAATACGCAGTGCCCCTAAATGTCCTTCAATGGGATTCAAGGTTGGAATTTCACTTCTGGGGAGACTAATGCATTTATTGTAAGCCGAAACCAAATAGGCACCCTCCATTCGGTGGTAGTCTCTTTGTTTGCTTTTATGAAGTTAGCAATGCTGTGAGGAACGGCATCACCAACCTGTTTAGCCTCCCCAGTAGGCCACATGCTCTGCACAGTTGGCTAACTTCATTGGCGTGGTTCATAAATGCATGGGTAAATAAAAAAGGTGACCAACATGCTGTGACGCTTTCATATAGTCCAAGCATATGCCACTCGCCTGCTCTGAAGCTAGACAAACACATTCACCCATGTAGTCATTAAACGACTTTTTTATTTAATTTATTTATTTAGTTGTTTTAGTTCACAGAACTTATAATACAACTCTCATCAAATAGACCCACCCATATCACCCATATAGTCATTGCTTTTGCAATCCTTGCACTAAAACTGAGTGAGCATTTGGTTGTGCGTATGGACATTTATTTCCCCCCTTAATTTATGAACAAGGTAACCACTTCAGCATCACCCCAAACAAGTAGTCAATTATTTATGTGTTCAACTTGTTCAAATTAAAATGTAAAAGTGCATGTGGGTCGGACTGTTGGATGCACCAACACACTGGCAGCATAATACGTTCATGAATGCTGAATCCCACATGATGTGCGTTAGTTTTTATATAAGGCATGGCCAATGCTTTTGTGATGACCCTTTAGTGAGGTAACTATTACAAGCTGATATCATGTTGTTACAAATAGTTAATCCTAGAAAATAAACATGCACACACACACAACCCAAGCATGCATGTACACACGTACTCACACAAAGGCACCCACGCACATGCACACACATACACCCACACACACACACACAAACACATCAGTGCATCTGGTTAAAAGATGGCTGGTTTGTAGAGTGAACCGCCCGCCTACCACACGCCCATCTAGCTTCGAGCAATACCAAGCTTTGGCGTCATTTAAGGCTGGGAAAGGGTCTTCGCTCATGCATTGTTTAGCTCACCCACAGCACCTGGCATGTGAGACGCAAAAGGGTGTTACGTTAATGTGCAGAGCATTTTTATATTAGTGGGTGATGTAAACAAGAAATCGCAGCATATCATTCTGACGTATGTGAGAACCGCCATGGTCCCATTGCTTATCAGATTTAAAAATACTGTAAAATGTCAGTCAATCTGGTATTACAATACTACAGATGGGGCGGAAAAATAAGCTTGCAACTGCAAGTCTCTGAAATGATTCCACTTCTGTTGCAATAGACCACGGTTACTCATTATGTGATACTGCAGATGTTTTGGTCTTCAAATCCCATGATTTCTGCCAGCATAGTCAATGGTGAGTGGCCATGGGAGTTGTAGTCTAAACCCCATGGCTAGCCACACAAGAAGTAACCATGGAGTAAACAACATATCAAAGATCTTAAATCACTGAAGGTGATTAGGAAAGGAGCCAATTAACTCAATATTTGCTATGGAAAGTTTGCATATGTCCAGCAAGAGCATAGACCCTAAAAAATGTACGCCAGGCGTCTGCAATCTTTGGCTCTCCAGATGTTTTAGACTACAACTCCCATCCGCCATAGCCAACATAGTCAAAGGTGAGGGATCAAGGAGTTACATCACAAAACATCTGGCGAGCCACAGTGTGCAGACCCCGGAGGTACGCGTTCAACCATTGCTTCAGTGTGTAGCTTTCTCTCAGTGGAGCCGGACAGGGGTCTACAACCTACCAATCCTCAGATGCTTTCAATTGCAATCCCCATGATCCCTCACCATTGACTATGCTGGCTAGTGCTGATGGGAGTTGTAGTTTTTAAAATATCTGGTGAGCCAAAGGTTGCAGCCCATTGGCAGACCCCCGAGTACAGCATGTCTGGATTTTCTTTTGGTATAAGGGGCAAAATGAGCTGTTAACAAGTGTTTTCCTTGCAGAGCTGTTTTCAATGTAAGTGTCATTCAACACCATAAAATGAAGGGCATCAATAACTATAAGCACATCATAATATATAATTGGAATAGTTTAATCTGAGAAGTCCAGTGGGACAACGAGTGCTGAACTCTTACCAACATGCTACGGAATTAACTGATGCTTGATTAGTATTGTTATTCCTAGCCCTATTTCAAAGGCTCCAATGATGAGCGTAAAACTCAGACTTTGGGCCTCATTACACGGATGGCGGTAAGGGTTTACCGGTAAGGGTACCAGTGCCGGTAAATCCTTACCGCCTTACTACGAGGTCCCTTTGTGGGACCCTACCTTAAAGGCTGGTTTTACCAGCCGTTAAAGACGGGACCCGCGAAGGGACCTAGGAGGTAATTACGGTACCGCAATTTGCACCTTCCCCATTCCCATTGAGCCCTGTGGGGGCAAAAATGGAATGGGGAAGTGCCATGGTGAATGGGGAATTACCAACAAACCCAAGGTGGGAACCTCAACTTTCACTGGTACCTAGAGGTAGAAACATATAATATAACAGAATTGTACCAGGAGAACGAGATAGACTAAAGAAGGTGGGCAGCAGAACGTGAAACTCAAATCATTATGTTCATTTTATTTAGGTTTGTCTAAAAAACATATAGAAACATTGACATTTAATCAATTCTTAAAAAACTTTTTACTAATCATGCATCCATACACTCATTCACTAATATAGTGTCTAAAAGATACTAAGAAGTTACAACTAATCATTTCATAAATCTACTTCTTTTCATTTTGTTGTTAGTGAATCACAACATCTTAACATTGTTGATAATAGTTCATTCCAGATAAAATATCTATATTTTATCTGGAATGAACTATTATCAACAATGTTAAGATGTTGTGATTCACTAAAAAGACAATGAAAAGAATTAGATCTATGATATATCTATGATATTCTATCTGGAATGAACTATTATCAACAATGTTAAGATGTTGTGATTCACGAACAACACAATGAAAAGAATGAGATTAATGAAATGATCTGTTGTGATTCACTAACAACAAAATGAAAAGAAGTAGGTTTATGAAATGATTAGTTGTTGTAACTTCTTAGTATCTTTTAGACACTATATTAGTGAATGAGTGTATGGATGCATGATTAGTAAAAAGTTTTTTAAGAATTAATTAAATGTCAATGTTTCTATATATTTTTAGACAAATCTAAATAAAATGAACATAATGATTTGAGTTTCACATTCTGCTGCCCACCTTCTTTAGTCTATCTCGTTCTCCTGGTACAATTGAATGGGGAATTACCGCCCCCACACACCTTGGAATAGGGCAGTATTTCCGCCATTCACCATGGCGGACTCAGTAAAATACCGGCGGCAACCATGGCGCTAATAGCACCATGGTTACCGCCGTCCGTGTAATGAGGCCCTTTGTGTGAGGAATCCCTAGTTTCTGGAAAAAATAATACCTTTCTCTCACCCACATACTCTTTAGGTAGTAGTGGTGCTTGAGACCCCATTGACCAGGTTCCCCCAAAATATGACCTTAGTCGCAGAACTGATGACATCATTCTCAGTTGGACATTTTATTTAAGCAATGAAAATGTACAAGCAGCAAGCTCAACCCACTGCTACCATTTTATCTTCCAACAAGAAGGATATAGTGAAACGATCTGCTAATGCAGCGGCATCATTATTTGCCAGTGTAAAATGGCTCCCACCAAAGTTTGCTGCAAAACACACTCTATGGGGCCCACCCAGAAAGAACTTACTATGGGTATCTGTGACCTCCCCCTGACTTACTCCAGGAACCGCACAGCTGCCGGGTAGGTAACCCAGAGTTACACATAGTACTTTCTTTAAAAAGTGCCCCCCCCCCCCTATATTTTCGTTTCAGGGGAATAAGAAAGGGCGCAGGTTTAAAGAAAGTATCTTGTTCTTCATTTTCCTGCACACAACCTTTGTATGCCGTGTTTCACCTACTACACGCTACTTGGTCAAAGCACAAGCACCGCTATTTACACGTCAGTGGCAGCTTCGGACACTTACAAATACCTTGTTTGTAATGAAGGTTATGGTTTGGAAATGGTGTCTTTTTCTGCTGGGCTAGGCTGGCCATTAGTTCTCACCAAGGGAACGTTGAGGGCACATGGTAAGTCCAGTTTTGTTGTCCAGCTGTAGGATTGGGAGCAATACTGTTTAGAAATCTGGGTGGATGTCAGAATGCCCAGATAATGCTCAAGGCTCACACGCATTCATTTGAGAAAACAAAAATGACAAATATCAATGAGCCTGAAAACTGTACCGTTACCATGGCACTGCGAGATGTTCAAAAGGCAAACATATCAGTTGCTGCAGGCCTGAACTTCATACTTATTTTTCCGTTTCTGTTTGTTTTTTTTTTCTTTTGCCTCTCCATCTTCTGCCATTCTTTGCATTCCTTAGCCTTATTTATTTCATTGATGTTCATAGAAACCATTATTTATGAAAAGAAAACGTAAGCATCTCAGTAATGTTTTCATCATCAAATCATGAAATACCCTTCTGTTATTTCTCTTCTTTAACACATAACATGTACCTCCTTTGACCCTCATTTTCCCTTTTTTTCTCTTCTATCTCTCTCTCTCTTTCTCTCTCTCTCGCTCTATTTCTTCCCTCCTCATGTATGTTCCTATTGTCACACATATAACCCCTCCCTTCTGTTTGCTCCCCTACCCTTCCTCTATTGACTCCTGTGATCCATGCTTGACCTTTCCCAACCTGTTTGTTCCTGTTTTCCTCTCTTCGTTTGCAGCTTAGAGATGGCTAAACTCAGCACCCAGACTGCTTCCGTCACGACCCCTGTTGACCTCAACATGAACCTCTCTCAGTCTACCACCCCTACCTCCACCCCTTCCTCGATGGCTATGCTGGCAGCAGCGGCAGCTGCCTCCACGGTCAGCGTCAATTCCCCTCCTCCCTTACCAACTTTACCGACCACCCACTATGCCGTTCCTGTCTCAAGTCTGCTTGGCATGAAAACTGTCCCACTTCTGGCACTAAATGCCGCGACTGCCGCTGGGGCCACGGGGAGCTTATCTGCTTACACTGCCAAAATCCCATCGGCGAGTGGGGCTAAGCGATCTGACCGCCAGAAGTTTGCTCCATATTGAAGGGATGAGAAAACTTTAAAGCACTGAAAGATTTTTAAGCTCTACCAACATTTGATGGTAGATCAATAGAGATTAAGTAAACAATATGGCGATTAATTTTTGAGTTTATTTTTTGTTTAATGGCTAGTGTTCATCGTTGCTGAATTGTCTTCCATTTTCCATTACTATTAACATACAATAGTAACTAGTTCCAACAGCTTTGTACACATTCATTATTGTTATTCCTTCATTCCAGCTGGCATGTTTGTCTTGCAAACCCTTGATATTTGAAATTTTTAAAGTGAGGGCTCATCCTTTGGCAGCTTTGATCTTGCTTAAAATGTAGATTATTTGAAATGGCAGGTGGGGCATTATTAAAACTGAGATTTGACAGTAAAACACATATGAATATCAGGAGATAACATTTTAGGGGACTTGCAATTGATCAGAAAGTCTCTTGCTTCTTTTACCAAGACCCTTGTTCTGTCTTTGTTTGAAAATGTCTTCTGTTGGTCAGGTTTACATGATTATTTGTCGAATCACTAACTCTGTAGTGCACTATTGGTAGTTGCTCAAAAAAGGCCCTTGACAGCATGAAATAGGCAGTTAACTTCTTCCCATCTGGTGGCTGTTTATTCACTAAAATTAAACATTATTTATTTCACCCTTTGAAGCATCAGTATAGAGAGAAAGCAGCCATCACTAATGTTGAAAGAACGGCTTTAAGACACACAAACTAAATTAGGTGAACCTAACAAACCCACATTTCAGGTGATGTCATCACTCAAACGGGCAAATAGACATAGATTTCTGATCTGTTCCCATCCCGCTGGACTAATGGAATTTTACTAACTAGAGATTCAGATAACTATATTAGTTTTAGAGTTGAGGTGAGTACAATGTGCAGCGGTTTATAGGCCAGAACCTTACCCTGCATGTGTTCAATATTCCCTTATCAGTAACATTGAGGAGCTTATTATGCAAACAGGACAATTCTCGGATGCCAACAACCAGGCATGGCTCGGATATTAGATCATAGCATGAGTCAAGGGCATAAGTATACACATTTACCAAGACGCACTCATATGGAGTGTTCCCAGTTCCTATCCTGATAGCCCAAAGGTGCGTTCTTTGCAAAAAAGAAATGCACTCCTTGCATTCAGGCCTACCTTTACTAATCTGCTATTTTATTTTCTAAAAGAGACTCTAAGAAATAAACCAATCTCGCAGACCTGCTGTGCACGATTGATTAGATGTCTAAATCTATTTCAACTGTCCTTCGGAATTGAATTGCTGCGGATGCCGGCCTTTGATGTATCTGCTACTGTCTGGAATTTAAGCACATTTGTTTCGTTTTAGACCATTAGGAACATTACCATGCTATAGACCTGTAACAGAATGCAAACAAAGGGAATAATATGCATATCCACCCACGTGACAAGCCTTATGTAAAAATTCTAAAGACATCAAATGCTGCTTTCTGCATACAACTAGAGTCCTCAGGGTCCACGTTTCAAGCCTGAAAATTATCCATGTCTGCAAGCTTTCGTTTTTTAGTGATGCCGTCAGTCTCCTACTGTGGCAAGCTGTGGTGTGCATATTCCAGGTGCTGCGACCCAATAATCATGATGCCGTGTGGTCTAGGATAAGAACACGCATCTTCAAGCTTATCTGAACTGCTGTGCATGTAGTTCCTCAAGGGAACCATAGTGTGAGCCCTGCTTGTTTCCTAAATAAATTCTCAGTAAAAGGTCTGATATTTAGCAGATTCTTCCAACACCTGTGTCTGTGGCATTTACGGGTTTGAAGTCTAACACCTCATTGTCCTTTGTACGGCTGAAGATTGTTATGCACTATAAATAACCCATGTTGGACGGGTTGGGACCAAAACGGGGTGAGGTGGGAGTGGAGGTTACTCCTGTTTGCTGAAGACTCTTTTTACCTTTTCTCTACAGTTGGCACTATTTTAGAGAGGCTTACAAAATCACAACAGGACGTTGGGAGCAACAGTAAAGTCTCATGCGGCCCACTGATGGTGGCTCTAGACAGCCATCCACTGAAGAGCACCACAGAATAGGACGAAACTCATAGTCATAGTAGATAAGACGGGCAACACAGCATAAGATCCAAACCATCCCATATAACGCACGCAAATTTGCCACCGGAGCTCTTCTGCCAAATGAACACAGTGAAAAGAAATCTACCCAGTGGTGAAATGAACTGAAGATCTTCTCTTTTTACTTCAAGGACCGTTTCATGTTGTAGATCTTGTTGTGACACACATGTAGACAACCTCCCAAATGCATCTGTGGTCATAACCAATCATCTCCTCCCATCCACATCCCAGGCGTGCATCTCACATGAACCTGCTCATGCAAAAGAAATCCCTGTCAAACCAGACAACCTGTGGCTGCGCTGCTTTTGTGGAATGCCATCGCTCTGCAGAAGTACACGCATGCACCATGTAGTATGCCTTTCCTTGATTTGACTCAAATGTAGCATGTTTAATAGAAGAGAAAAGCAAGCCTTATCAAAGTCTACAAAATAAAACACAAACAGGAGTAGGGCACTGGCTACAAAATGTGCAAAGGGTCCAAATGAATCTTGGGTACTGTACATCGATTCTGTGCTCATCATTTGCATAGAGCACAACAACCAAACAGAACTGTCTGCTGCAATTAAAAAATATGTTTTTTGTTTTACCACTTTCTACATTTCTTATTTTATTGGCCAAACAAGAATAGAAAATGCCCCAATTAATGCAATCATCCAAGACCTTCATGTCTGTTCCATCAAGCAAAAAGCACAAGGAAGTCTGCAAAGGTATTAAAAAATGTATGCCCATATATTTCTGAATCTAGCAAATATTCGTAGTACAAAGAGTACATGTGTCGTCAACAGTCTGACCAATATCAGAGAGCAAAATATGGTAGAAAGAAGGTTGCCAGCTTATCATAGGTTAAAGGTGGGATACATCCGGCATGCCCGTGTAATTCCCTGTCCTCTCCACTCCAGTTTGTAGGTGGTTAAATGTGGGATACATCTGATATGCCCATCCACCTCCCTGTCCTCTCCAGTCTAGCTGATAGGAGGTTAAATGTGGGATAAATCTGATATGCCCATCTACCTCCCTGTCCTCTCCACTGTAGCTGATAGGAGGTTAAATGTGGGATAAATCTGATATGCCCATCTACCTCCCTGTCCTCTCCACTCTAGCTTATAGAAGGTTAAATGTGGGGTACATCTGATATGCCCATTTACCCCCGTGTCCTCTCCACTCTATCTTATAGGAGGTTAAATGTGGGATATATCTGATATGCCCATCTACCTCCCTGTCCTCTCCACTCTAGCTGATAGGAGGTTAAATGTGGGATATATCTGATATGCCCATCTACCTCCCTGTCCTCTCCACTCTAGCTTATCAGAGGTTAAATGTGGGATACATCTGATATGCCCATGTAGGTGTCTGTCCTCTCGACTTTAGCTTATAAGAGGTTACCTGTGGAATATTGTTGATTTGGCCATGTACCTGTCTGTCCTCTTCACTCTGGTGTGTGGTAAATACCTAACATTCTGTTTCTATAGGTATAGCCTTTCTTAGGCATATGAGTATTTACTTCACCTGCATTCACTTCACCATACATGCACTTTGTCACCTTTACTTCTCCTGTCTTTCGGGCCCTCTGGCATTCACTTTGTCACTACAGCAGAGATCCTCTATATGCCCCTTTCATTTCCACCCCGTGTCTTCTTCCTTCCCACTCCTTGACCCTAAACCTAGACCTACAGCTAGCCTTACGCACATCTATGGCCACCATGACAGTGTGATGATGCAGACAAAGTGAAAGCACGGAGGAGTAAATGCATGGCAAACTAAATGTCTGGCAAAGTCAAGGTAGACACAGTTTTCTGGGCAAAGTAGAAGTCAACAGTATCATGTGTCTTTGTTCTTGAGGCTGCCAGGAAATGTACAGACAAGACACCCTCTATGTAAATTACCCTAAATGCCCCTCGTACTCGCCTTATGCTGCAAAACAAGTACACATTGAAATAATCAAAATTAAGGGGATTATTTAGAAATACTTACATTTATGTTTACTATCTTGCCAACAGAGTTCTACCACATTTAGTGGGAAAATAGAGTGCAGTCTATTTGGCTTATTTCAAATGTTTTGGCAGACTAACATCCCCTCAAAGTTGAGATCTTTTACTCTAGGGTGCCCATTCTGGTTTCTTACCCATGCCCAAAAAGCAGATTATAATGCAATCATATCTTACTATTTGCTTGTTTGATCAGAATGACATAAATTAGAGAAAACAAATGATTGTAATTATAAGGAATACAAAATTGCTAAGCACCTCGAGTCCTCCAGAGTTACTCTCATAGGAACTGTAGGGCCCTATTCACTTTTTTTCGTTTCACGAAAGGAATGTGTCGTTATTCTTTTCAATCATTGACTTCTGATATAAATCACTTACATTTCACTGCTGCCGAAACAAGAGCTTTATGGTTTCTGAATGTTCCTTTCAGAAAATGTCCACCAACAGGCAACTTTACCTGCATAGTTGGAGAGTGAAGGTAAACATGTGGTCACCCCTTACAAAAGGCTCAAACTGAGAAGTAAGGATATGTGTTTTGTAGACGCTACCCTGTGCCAAGATGGCACCTGGAAGGCTGACATACTTCATTGAGACCGAGGCTATGATACGATATTGCGAAATTGCCTGACAATATATCACATGTCTTCCTGACTGCGCAAAGCACCCGCAAGCCCTTTGTTTTTCCTAGTGAACTAGAGGTGTTAACGTGGTTTAGCGCAGAGCGTGGGAGGGAGGCCTCCCGCCATCAGGGGAATGGATGGCCTGAGGCTTCTACCACTTTCAGTCAAGCATGGTACTCTACAAACCTAGTGCCCTCTCATCAAAATCACCTACTCATATGCTCATGCGTGTACCAATTCATTGCTATTCATCTTAACCCTTTCAATGCTAAAAAGGTTTATGTGAGGCCCTTAGGACTATGTACTCCTCAGTGCTACAGATGTAAAGTACACATTCTCAGGACACTGAGAGATGAGTCATTAGCGCAGCAGCAAAATGCCTGCACCAGTAAATTCAATGATAATGATGTACAAACATCTCAGACTAAAGGCTGCATGCAAAACTGCATGCAAGAATGATATTCCGGCATGAATAACTTGCAGACACAACTCAGTGCAGCAAATAAAGAACAACCAAAATATCCTTGAACAAATCAAGCAAACTGCCAATAGTCTAATAACAGTACTGCCTGGCTGACAGCTGTTGGAACTAGTTTTTTACTCACGTTTTTCTGTTTTTACCATCAATCCCATTTTCTCATTTGTGTTTCATAGTTGTAATGTCACACTGTTCCCCTCACCTGCACCACTGCTAAATCTAGCATCGCGTAACTCCTGCCACCATCGCCCACATCACACTCCTTTTACTCAAAGCTTTAACTGAATGCACTGTACTCAAGAGATTTTTATCTGAAGCTAAAAGAAAAAAAGAAAAGAACAGGATGAAAATGCAATACTTTAAAAAGAAACACATCATGGTATTTAAAAGTGTGTTATTGTATAGGGCGCAATACCAGCTTTGTGTTATTGTAATGTCATTTCTGTACTCTGTAGGCTATCTCACTAGTACCTCGGAACTAACTATGCCACTGTAACCATTTGTATGATCGCCATCCCTGTGGTTGGCACACGCGCAGACTGGATTTGTATTGCTTGTTTTGTATATAAATATGGACACTGGAAATATTGTCAAAGCACCACAAGATATTTAACAGCTTTAGGACGCTGCTGTAAATCCTTCTGGTATATTGAGACATGTTCACAGTTGCATTCAACTTTTGTGAGGATACGACGATGCCTGCACTGAAATGCTGTTCTGATAATGGTTGTGCTCAAGTGTTATTTTGTAATGGTGAGAAGATTTTGTTCTTTTGTTTGTTTTTTTGCTTTTTCTTTTTTTTTTATTCCCCTCCCCCTCGTTGTTTCCACATTTTAGGCTCTCTTCAGAAGTCACTGGCCTAGGGGCTCTGTAAAGTGTCTCAGCAGACTCCTAGCGCATTAGTCAACACACAGGACTTTTCCAAAGCCCAATGAGACAATGATTTCTATGGACTATAATCAACAGAGGAATTCCTGCCATTTATACACTTTCGTACTGTTCGGAGGCGTTGAATACATACTTCTTTTACTCTCTGAGAAGTTTTGCTTCCTAACTCTTGTGTTGCTTTCATTACTGTTCCAGTTAAACTGTTATGGTTCAGAAATGTTTTAAATCTTCATTTTGAATTAGCTTTCTTTTCATAATGTTCATGTATGGGCTAGTTTGTATATATACGCATGAGCTGTAAGTGTTCCAGATCACTGTATTCTGCTATAGACGTAATAGTAAATTAAATGATTTTTTTTTATAAATAAATGCTGATTTAAAACAAATCGTGGTCTCTCGTACTGTCATCAGTGATTGCGTACAAAAACACACCTGTGACACAAAGTTGATTTGTGTGCAAGTTAGGTCGTTTAATAATTGTGCGTTAAGAGAAGCCTTTTTACATTTTATTTTTGGAATCAATGTAACATGGTTATGATTTAATTGTGTAAAATTTGCTAACAAAACAGAAAAGTCTCAGTATACAGATGTTTTGTTCTTTGCGTAACACGTGAGCGGCCACCAGTTACAGAGACAAAACAATGCACTTCACAGTTCTAGGATAATGGGGAAAAACAGTTATACAAAATACAGTTGTCACTTTAGGTTATAGCACATTATAGAGAATATCTGAAATTGAAGGTGGAGTCTCTTGGGGCAGAAAGAACTGTATTTGCATTGATGCAATTAAGGAAATTGTTTACTTTGTGACAAGATGGCCGACCAAAAAAATATTCAAAGCTTAACAAGGAATTTGAGTGGCATTCTGAAGATAGTTAAATACAAATGTGTGGAATATGGAATCATGCACAAAGCTTCATCTGTTAAAGTTTCTTGTTAACTATCACATTACATTTTGCCCTCAAAGAGTTTGTGTCAGTGCATGCTGAAGTCATGGCTTGTACCCATAGATATGCAGTAAACAAATGTGCAAGTCTTCCTATTGAAAGAAAAAGCCTAATCAGGCTCAAGACTCCAGAAATTGCCTGGCATACCATCTCTTGGTGGATAACATTTTGAACCTCAATTTGAGAACTAGTTTGGGGCAAGTGACCAATTGGATTTTTTTTTCCAACTAAAGACACTTCGGGAAAATCAAATCTCGACATCAAGTAGTTGAACATCAGACGCTGCTCCGAACAAGAGTAGACATAGAAACTCTTTGCTGTGGTATGCTGAAATACATTATCAGGCGACACAATTGCTCACTGACTGGTCACAAACTAGATGCAAAATCGGATGTACATCCAAAGACAGGACTATTAGGAGGATGGAGATTTTATCCTGATGCACTTCTGGAACCTAAAAACGAAATGGGGTTACCCGTAATCGATTTTGTTAATCAAATTCGATCAAACTAGAATTATTGATCTGTGAAATGTGATTACTCTGTAGATTTTGTTATAGGGTAGAACAAATGTACAATCTATGATCAAATAGCTGTAGCATTGCCCGAATACCTTCAATGCACGCGCTAACCCATGTTCACCAGGAATATTGAAAATGCTTTGAGTTCACTGGAGCCCACAAGCCTCAAAGGAGGGTGAGAGATACGAACACATGCCTCACTGTCATCAAGGAGCCACCTACAGCTTCCAGTCCCTAAGAGAGAGACCCATTCTGATTAAATCAAATTGTGTTGACCCTTATCATGCAAGAGGGTTATTGACTGCTCAATGTGTAGCTACCTTAGTTTTACAACTGTATTCTCTTGTATTCATCTAAAAATGTGAGCCTTGCCTAAACAGCCACAGAGGGCAGTAGAAAATATGAGAAGGTGAGTTTGTATGAGTTTTTCAAAAGGTTAATGTATTTGGGCCCAAATGCATCTTGATTGCCAGAGTCCCCTGGTCTTTACACAACTGCTCTGTGAAATGCCTGCTTCTGCTTCTTATCGCTCCTGGTGGAGTCTCAGATTGAAGAACCCAGTGGCTACACAAAGGACAGAGTCTACCTGCGATGGAGAAGCTATGGGTCAGGATGGCTGGCTGCTGAAGACCTCTAAAAGTCATGCAAGCAAGCTTCAATCGGAACCAAGAGGGGTGGGAAAGAACGAGCCGAGACCTAAAAACAGGTATGATGTGGTAAAAACATCTGGCTCCAGACTTCGAGCGAGCGGCTGAATTGGCAAAAAAATTAGAAGCAAAGCCCCCTCTATCACTCTCTCGCGTGACAATGTGGTAATAGCTTGATTTACCAATGCAATATTCTGGTAGTGGGGACAATGTTTTACTTCCATCGAAGGAGAAGCTGATAGCCGATATAATGGAAACCTTAAGCAATATGTTTATTAACTGATAGTTGGGATTCAATAAGAAAGCAATTTGGCACAAACGACCATACTCATCCAAGGTTAAACAGTAAGACTAAACAAAGGAGGTTTCAAAGAGTTTAAATTTAGTCAGATGTCAGAGTTTTCAATTAGTCAGAGGAAATTCAATTTCTGATAAAAAGCCGCCGATCTTTCTGGATACATTGGCTGAAATTAGATCTACTCATACAAATGAAGCAAAGAATATGCAGCAAGCCCTTTCTGCTCTGTGACCCCCACACACTCCTTTTGTTGCTAGCTCCTAGTCACCCTTGATCCAACTCAGAATCACACATGTCTCAATACACAATCATTTTGAACTCTATGCTATATGAAACAAAGTTCATTGTAAATATTCACAATATATAGATGCATAAGAAGAGGCCCTTGATTGCTGCAGATATCAGCACCACTGAAGGACCTATTTTGTATATTTGTAGTCTTGTATTGCGAGCTGTTTCATCCATTACTGAAAGTCATAAGTTCAACCATTATTATTTAAGTATGATTTTCTGAGTGCAATTAAAGGGGAAATGTATGTGTCTAAGGAAGGATAATCTATTATCAAGCTGCTCTTACCTACGCACTGGACTATGCCAAATCCTCCTACTTCACAAACCTAATCTCCTCCCTTTGTAATAACCCATGTAAACGTATATCTACCCTCCGAGTTCTGCTCACACGTGATAGGACAAAATAACCAGTACCTTCTCCCTTTCTGATAATGACTTTGCTCACTATATTTCCTCCAACTTCTTTAAAATTCACAATAGCCCTGCAGTCCTCTTCTCCCCACTCACGAACCCACCTTCAATCCACCAGCCCCACCACTTCTGCTTGACTATGTCTCCCATACCTCTCATATTGAATTAGCACCCATCCTTCACAACGCCAACCGATCATGTGCTGCTGTTGGCTGATTTACTCCCCAAATGGTTAAAGATTCTGTCTCAATCACCTGCCCTTATTTCTCTGAGCTCTTTAACCTCTCTCTCTCCACTTTACACTTCCCTGCCTCCTTTAAATCTGCAACTGCGCTACCTTTATTGAAGAAAGCCTCTGCTGACCCAAGCTTCCATGCAAGTTATCACCCAGTTTCCCTCCTTTCCTATTAGTCAAACGTCCTTGAGTGGGTGTTCTTACACAAGCTCACAAAGTATCTTGAGGACAATGGCCCTGGAAATACCCTTCAATGTGGCTTCCATAGTAAACACTCCACTGAGACTGCACTCATGAATGTCTCAGACTTTCTATCTGATGCTCAACTCTCCAAACTCCCTCCTGTACTCATCATTGTGAAGCTCTGCTGCTTTTGACACTGTCAACCATTCCACTCTGCAATTATCCTATAACCTCACCCCTATACATATCTTACTTTGTGCCTTGCATTCACTTGAGTATAAACAATTATTCTTCATAGCAGACAAAGGCAAGGGAAGGAATTGCTGATGCACAACCAGGAACGCAACAGTGCAGTTCGAAACGTCATACCAAATAAAGCACAGAGGAATATTGCTTCAGCGGGAGCTCCACTGCCCCTCCACAGACACATTAATCCAGACTGTCCTTCCCTCCCTAACCTGTAGCCCTCTGTATACCCTCTTGCCATATACATCTTACTGTACTCTGAACCTTCGTTGATTTGTCCCCACATTCTTGTACCCTATTACTGCAGTCCGTTGTGCTACAGAGCTCCACTCTTTCGCAGCTTGGGTTGAGCTACATAAGACCTATTAAATATATGTCTGCAAATATCACTAGCAAAACAAAAGAGGTGAAGGCTGGAAGGTTTATAATCGATCTTAACCTCTGGCATTGCTCTGGGCAACCCTCCAGACAATCGTTCTTCACCTACTAATTACAAAAGGGGAAAGGCCATATGCAAATCAGGCTTGGTCCCACCCCCAAAGGGGCAGTCCAGCCCAAACTGCTTGGTCACATCTCTTCTTCAAGGCCAATTAGGTTGTCTGTCACCAGTTTGCAGGAAGGATACTGGGTGGGTCTTTCTGTAGGTCTGCACTTGAATTAGCATTTTACTGAGACTATCACCTCCCTGTTCGGGTCCTCCTTTGATCTGGCAGAAGACAGAAGAATTACACAGCAGCTACAGGTCCTTGAAGTATTACAATGTTATTACTTTTATATCCTTTCCTTTTTTTCATCACATCCTCCATTTTCGGGCCCCTCCCTTTCTTTGTTCCTCCCCTCTGCTCTCCACTGCGGTGCCCTCAAATGGCCATAACACACCCCTCCTTGCCTGGAACATGCGACAGAACCTCTTGAGCACCAAAAACAGTGACAGCAACCCAGGACGGCCAATGCCTCCAGTAAATGTAGAACACCCTCCCTGACACACAAAGAGCACCAAAGGAAGCTTCTTGTGTAAACGCAGCTGCTCCCAAGATTCCTCATATTCATTGAAGGCATAATGCATTCTAGATAATGCAGTCTCTTAACAGGCCTTAAGACACACTTCTCCATAATGAAAATCTTGGATAAAGAAAAGGTTCATAGTAAATGAGCTTGTTTATTTTTGCTGGTGGCAAAACAATAGCTGCAGCATTCCCTTTTCTTTAAAGGGGGTACGCCACTGTTAACCCCCTTACTTCCTCCTGTCTTTCTTCACTATTAGCTATTTGACTTCTGGTACCCCTGCCCCCCTTACCCCGTTTGATTGGACTGATGCTATGAAAACAAAATAAACTGACAAATAGATCATATATGAAAAAAATAGAATGCTAGTTCTGAATATAAGTTATTGACAAAGTTATTGACTGAACGAAGAAATAATAGAAGCCAACAGGAATGTGTAAAGTGACAAGAGAACCGATCTGTGTGGACAACAAAGGGAAGGGGGAAAGGAGTAGAGGACTGGCCAGCCCAGGAGACAGAGTAGGTTTGATTAGAACGAAACCGTTCGAGAATAGGGCCCTGAAAATCAAGATAATAAAGGGAACAGAAGAGGGCAAAAGTTTTTTTCGTTGGGTCTAAAAACTCACTGCAATATGTACAGTTAACAACATCATAAACTGGGCCATATACAAATGTATTACTATGGGGAGAAGCACAGGCCAATCAGAGTTCCCTGGACGCAGGTCGAAATCCACAGTTTCTACCTGAGCCCCTGCTTGGCCAGCTTCTGCCATTTTCTTTTTTTGCCGTTGCCTCAGGACAACCACTTTACACAATGTCCCCTTTCCGTGGTGTCAATGGTTTGATGGTTAATCGGCACATTTATTTATTAAGTTTATTTATTGTTTGCTTGTTGGGCGCTTATACAGCAAGTAAGATACTGTTTCAAAGTGCCCACAGGATGGAGGAAGAGAACAAGGGACTGAAACACATTACAAAACACAATATTTAGGAAGCGGTGGAGGAAAAAGGAATAGACAAAACCTTCTATGCCCTGGGAGTATTCTGACCGTGCAAGTTCAGCAAGGAAGAGGGCAGAGGAGGTAAGTTCTGGGGAGTCTGAGCTCATGTGTGAGCTGCAGATGAAGTGCTCTGATTCTTGAGTGCTACACAGCCAGAGCCATGTTAGGTGTAAGTGCGAACCTCCAGGGCAGAGGGTGTGCCAATGCAAGTGCTGAGGGTATACAAGAGCTGGGGCGATTGGGTGTGGGAGGTCAGGGGCCACGAGGATGCATAAAGGCGCCGAACGCCAATCACAGCAACTGTGGGATTAGCAGAGGAGAGTGGAAGGGAAGGAGGAGGTAAAGAAGAAAGTCTTAAGGAGCTTCTGGAATTTAAGGAAGTCCTGTTCAAGGTGCAGAGAGAGGGGGAGACCGTTCCATAGTAGGGAGCCAGCTGAGGAAAGTGAACAACCACCTTCCCTCTGTTAAGCAGAATGCTTTACACACAAAGAGTGGGTGCCAGAGGAACGTAGTGGTCTAGAGGGAGAGTATTTAGTAAGATAAAGTTGAAGATAGTGTGATCCTTGGGCCCAGACAGCCTTGTGGATGATACAGAGGTATTTTAATTTAATCTTTGCAGCAACCATGAGCCAGTGAAGACTTTTTAGGACAGGAGAGATGCAGTACCTGGTCTTATGGCCAAGGATAAATCTTACAGCCCTATTCTGGATTAGCTGGAGGGGTCGCAGAGTGGAAGAAGGTAGATTCACGAGGTGGCTATTGCAATAGTCAAGCCTAGAGAGAACCAGCACTCTGGTATCATTGAGCCTCTAGGGGAAAGTGAGAAAAGGGAGAATTCCTTTGAGAAAGAAGAGATGAAAGTGGGACTTATTGGAAATGTCCTGAGTGTGAGGGAGGAAGGAGAGAGAGGAGTCGAAGATGACTACAAGGTTTTTAGCTTCAGAAGAAGGAGCCGGGGGAAAGCCCAAGGAGGAAGGCAATAGTGA
Organism: Ambystoma mexicanum; assembly: GCF_040938575.1. Taxonomy (NCBI): domain Eukaryota; kingdom Metazoa; phylum Chordata; class Amphibia; order Caudata; family Ambystomatidae; genus Ambystoma; species Ambystoma mexicanum. Next base: position 53,899,467 of record NC_090933.1, on the reverse strand, counting down.
AGGGAAGAAGGAAGGAGCAGGGGTTCCGATGGGAAGGATCTCAGTTTTATAGGCGTTGAGGCAGAGATCATTGGAGGTGCACCAGGACTGGATGGCAGATAGACAGTCAGGGATGATGGAGGGTGCAAGACGGTCAGCAGGAAGTTTGAAAAAGAGCTGTGTGTTGTCACCATAACACTGGAAGTTGGAGGTGAGGGTGGAGATGAGGAGGGCAAGCAGAGCAAGGTAGATGTTAACGAGCCAAGGGGAGAGGATAGAACCCTGGGGGACAGCACAGGTGGAGAAGTAAGTAGAAGAAGAGAAGGTGCCCAGGGTGACTTGGGAAGAGTGGTCAGTAAGGAAGGATGTCAGTCAGTCCAGTGCCCATTCCGAGATACCAAGGACATTGTGGAGCCTTTGTTTGAGGATGGAATGGTTGACTGTGTCAAAGGCAGAGGAGAGATCGAGAAGGATGAGGACAGCTGGGGAGGTGGAGTCTAGAGATGTTAGTAGTTCTTCATGGGTGTTCAGAAGATCAGTTTCTGTACCTCTGGATGCTCGGAATCCAGACTGATGGTGATGGAGACCACCAACAAATTCAGTGTGTGAGTTTAGTTGGGGCAATGCCATCTTCTCCAGCAGCTTCCCCGGGAAGGGGGTGATGTAAACATGGCAGTAGTTGGTGGCAGGACATGTAGGGTCTGCTGAAGGTTTTTTAAGGAGTGGGCGTACAAGGGAGTGCTTCAGGGAGGAGGGGAAAGATCCAGTGTCAAAACAGTGATGGCAGAAATCAGCAATTGCATGGGCAAGAGAGACAATGTTATCCTTGATGGTCCTGGATCAGCAAGGGAAAACCTGTTTAGAAGAGACCTTCATGGAGTGGACACTCTGATAACTTCTTCAGATGTGACAGGGGAGAAGGAGGGAGGAGGGTGGGGGGCCAAGGAAGGTAAGGGTCTGTCTGATGGGTTGTGAGGGTGTGTAGCAAGGGTGATTAGGATGTCCTGAGTTTTGGTGGTGAAGTGTGTGGCCAATGTATTGTATAGGGCCTGAGAAGGAGAAGGGGAGGAGGAGAATGCGGCAGGTTTGGCTAGTTCCCTGCAGATCATGAAAAGTTCAGCCGTGTTGTGGATGCACTGGAAATCCATGCCTGTATGTGGGCTCTTTTCTTTGCACGGATGGAGAGTCTGTATTGCCTTTGGAGCAGGCAGTAGGCCAGTTTGTCAGAGGATGAACCTGAGGTTTGCCACTTCTGTTCTGACGCCCTACACTTTCATTTCAGGGCTGCAAGTTTGGAGTCGTACCAGGTGTTACGCTTAGAGGCTAGTTTCAGGCAGATCCTCGTGACCGGCGCAAGAATGTCAAGATTATTGGTGATGGAAAGGTGGAGGTTGCTGAGGGCAGAGTCAGAGGTAGAATCAGAGGTAGGGGGGTGAATGGCAATGAAGGTGGAAGCAAAGGCAGCAGCTGACACCCGTTTCATCATTCGGATGTTAGCAAAAAAAGGTTGTCGGGGCTTTTGGGGGGGCAGTCAGGGGGCCAAAGGGACCCAAGTTGGAGGAGAGAGGAGAATGTTCTGACCAGGAGAAAGGGGTGACTACTGGGGGGGGGGAGAGGTCAGAGTGTATGAGCACATCCATAGTGTGTCCAGCTGAGTTGGTTGGCTCAGAAGGGAGAATGGAGAGGGCAAGCAAGGTGCAGAGGTCAGTGAAGAGGATGGATGCAGAACCAGGGGAGTCCAGTTGGATGATGAAATCACCCAGGAGGAGGAGGTTGAAGGTGGATGAAAGTAAGGAAGAGCAGAAATCAACCCATTCAGAGAGGAACAGGGTGGTGGTGCCTGGAGGCTGGTAAATGGTAGCAATGGACAGCGTGGTGATGGGAGAGATGGCCAACTTGCAAATCAGGCTCTCAAAGGAAGAGTAGAGCTGGGTGGGTAAGATGGAAGCAGGAAACCACTCAGGGAATATTAAGGCAACCCCCCCACCCCCACCGGCACAGTGAGGTTGAGGCTTGGAGATGATCTTGAAGCCATCAGGGAGGAGGGAGTCAAAAGCAGTGACTGAGCTGGCATTGAACCATGTCTCGGTAAGAGCATGAATGTCGAAGTCAATGTATTCAAGAAGGAGACTGATGTCAGTGGAGTGTTTGTAGGCTGAGCGGGCGTTAAGAGTCACCAGTTGAAGGAGGTCTGTGCCTTTGAAGGTTTTCTGAGGAGGTGTACAGGGGCGTGGTACACCAGTTAGAGGAGGGGGAGAGAGAGAGAGAGAGAGAGTAGAAGGGGGTGATGCAGGAGAAGGAAGGAACTTAATAAGAGAAGGCAGGATCCAGTCAAAGAGAAGGAGGTTGGGTTGTGGACCCTGAACTAGGATAGTGCCTGTGTGATAGACATTAATGAAGCAACGTGAGGATGAGGAGCCGGCCACGAAGACTTCCCACTTGGTGCCACCGTTCATGGTAGAGGATGAGGAAGGAGGGAGAGTGGAGATGAGATGGGGTCCATTGATCTGGAAAGGGGACAGAGAAGAGTATATCAGTGAAAACCTCTCTAGAGGAAGCGCTGACATAGGTGTTGGCAACGGGAAGTCCAGGGTTTGCACTCAAGATGTCTTTTTTGTGTTTTTTCCTACCGGACTTTGTGAAAGAGGGGGGATAGGTGACAGTGTAGTATTTAGAAAAAATAGGAGAGATGGAGAGAGCCACATGGGTGGCAGAGGTTAGTCGAGGAGTGAAAGAAGAGTGGCTGCACAGCACAGTTATAGCTAAACACACCAGGTTACCTAGTAGAAGTAGTCAAAAAGGCATACATGCAAACCAGAAAGGAATAGAATTACAAAAGACAAGAGGTTCACAGATGAAAAAGGAAACACACCTAAAATCGTTTTTGTAAAAAGAAAAAAGAAGTACAATGCAGGGGGTTCACAAATGAAAAGTAAACACACCTAAAATCATTTTTTAAAAAGGAGGCACAATGCAGGGGTTCACAGATGAGAAAGTAAACACACCTAAAATCGTTTTTTTTTAAAGGAGGCACAATGCAGGGGGTTTACACATGAAAAAGTGAACACACTTAAAATCGTTTTTTGAAAAGGAGGCACAATGCAGGGGGTTCACAGATGAAAAAGTAAACACACTTAATGCACAAACTATGTTGCCTTTTCCCATTAAAAAGTGCTATCAATAGCTATGAGTCCACACAACCATAGGCTTGGGCTGGGCGGCCATTTCTGGCCCTGTCTCCCAAGCACAGGAGTGACACCATGAAATCCCTTTACATAAAAACAGAAAATCTTTACAAAAACATTAAAAATGCACATAACATGCACTCATAAATGAATTCCAACATCATACTGAACACAAATTATTCTGAACAATCAATTAACAAAATTACACTATCCCTTCCACAGACAAACGTCTGCCCAAAGCCGAATGCATATCAATCCTAGTGTCCAAAAGTTTTAAAGCAAAGATTGTAATTAAGAGAGAGGTTGGAAGGCTGCAGGGGAGGATATGTGACCTGGGTCCGAACCAGCTCTTGTCTTGCCTACCCTAAAACACAAGGTATACTCCCTTTATTATTATTATATACAATGAGGCTCTTGCAAGGCTTGCATACAGCGCGCACACTGAACCATGTGTGATTTGTTTACAAACATTAATTTTAATTTTGTGTGTTTGCTTTTCCCCTGCCCATCTCTTCTGTTTCTTCATTTTTATGTGCATATCTGCCGCCTGATATCCTTTTTGTATTATATGCAATACTTACATGGATGGGTAACATTTTATGTTTCTGTGAGTATATCATTCCAAAATTCTTATTGTTTTTTTTATTTGCACCAACCCAAATTTATTGTCATGCAGCTTGTGGTTCTCTGCCCTACTAAACTGTCTTTGGTTTGTGTTACCTCAATGGAACCATCATTTTGATGTGGTTTTAAAGCTCATTTGCATATGATATGTTCAGCCTCGGGCGAAGAGCACATAGCTCGAAACACGTTGTCAGGCTGACCTACAATCAAATAAATACATGCAACTTACGCATGGACTTTTGTGATTTGTGTGCAGTGTGAATGCAACCTTTGCTCTATAACTTTCAAATTGTGGCAAGCTTAGCAGGCGACCCACACCTTGCATTTACCCACAGCCGAAATCACTTCTAACATAACAGTACAAGCGCTCAGGTTTTCAAATTTCTCTTTCTTCCAAACTATCTTAGATTAAGAGATGGTTGTGTGCAATTTCACCAGCTTAGGACTTAGGTGGCTGGCTAGGCTCCACTAAGCTGCCCAAAAGGTCAGGCACATGGTTGGGCACTGTTGGTAGTTTTGGAAAGAGTGCTATTGCTGAAGATTCGATGTGTGGCCAGCTATACCGAATTTCTTTCATTGGTAGTCACTGTATGCTAGTGACAGAGCTGTTGAGGTATGTTTGTTTGTTTGTTTGTTTATTTATTTGTAATGCGCGCCAGACCCAGGGGTAACCGGGCGCAGCAGAGGGAATATGCAAAGCTTACAATGTTACATGGAATTACAGTGTTACATAAATTACAGTATGTCAGGGGTTTCAGTGTGGACGGTTATGTGTTCTGCTAGACTGGAATGACATATGACATAGCTGCATTCTATGGTGCATGGATGTTTGGCCATGCCTGCAGCCTGTGTCCACATACGTGGTGCAAGGTATACGTACCATTTCCTTTAATGTAGTTCTGCTGCAGCGTTCCTTTCTTTGTCCATTGTGGACAGCATGGTCTCATTGTTTGTGGTCACTCTGGAGCAAAAGTCCGAGCAGCGAGGGCGAGTGAGATTTATTGCAGTTTGCCTCGGCAAATGCTGACGGCTTACCTGGTTTATTTATGGGGTAGAAGTGTTGTGGATGGGGCGATAGTTTGTCAAGGTGATCCACTGCGAACGTTGCTGGCAACTGTGCTGTAATTGGTGTATAGGAATGTTGGGTTCAGCAATGTAGTTCAGAGAGAGATGCGGGGACAAGCCAGGTTTTTAGGGCCTTTCTGAATTTCTGGTGATTTTCAGTATTGCAAATGTGTAGGGGTTGGGCTTTCCAGATGATCGTGCTTGGACGGAGATCCATAATTCACTGTTGCAACCTGCTACCTCAATGAAATTAGGATTTCAGAATTCTGTCCTCACAGACGTACATCTGGGTATGGAACTCAAATGTATAGTATATTTATTAATAATTTTATGAATAGTAATCATTGCATTCATTTTTAATAATCACAGGCAATGCAATTAAAAAGGAGATTCTCAGCTTAGAAATGCACACCGTCCCATGTTTGTAACTGGTATGGTTTTCAGACTTATGTTAAATGTTAAAGGTATTTGTACCGCGCACCGTCACCAATGGAATTGGTCCCCAGGTGCTCTGGCGGATCTGTAAACGATAAGGGGGGATGGGTTAGTAAGGTGAAGAGGGAGTAGGATAGTGAGAGGAGTGGTGTTCTGTTGGCAGCTTCAACTCGGTATACACCAGATGCTGAGCTTTGGTGCGGGTATTGGATCGGTGTCAGTCCGCGTGTGCTGTTGCTCCGGCTTATGTGTTGTTGCAGTGTTGTGAAGTGCGTGCGGCTTGTGGTGCGAGAGATGGTTCTGTGAGTTTTTGAGTGAGATAAGTATGCAGAGTTTGAGGTTATATTGGTTAGTGGGTTACCTGACCTTTAGCATGCTAACATTCACAGTATTGTCTAAGTGTGGCACTTGTTGGCCTTCACAATCCTATCTAGATGCGGCGCAGGCCAATGTTCAGAATTCTATCTAGGTGTGGGCATGCCAACATTCACAGCCCTATCTAGATGCGGCTCAGGCTAATGTTCACAATTCTACCTAAGTGTGGACATGCTAATATTCACAATTCTATCTAAGTGTGGACATGCTAGCATTCCCAATTCTATCCAGATGCGACGCAGGCTAATGTTCACAATCTATCTAAGTGTGGACATGTCAGTATTCAAAATTCCATCTAGATGCGACGCAGGCTAATGTTCACAATTCTATCTAAGTTTGGACATGCTAATATTCACAATTCTATCTAAGTGTGGACATGCTGCTATTCACAATTCTGTCTAAGTGTGGACATGCTAATATTCACAATTCCATCTAGATGCAACGCAGGCTAATGTTCACAATTCTACCTAAGTGAGGACATGCTAATATTCACAATTCTATCTAAGTGTGGACCTGCTAATATTCACAATTCTAACTAGATGCGACGCAGGCTAATGTTCACAATTCTATCTAAGTGTGGACATGCTAATATTCACAATTCTATCTAAGTGTGGACATGCTACTATTCACAATTCTGTCTAAGTGTGGACATGCTAATATTCACAATTCCATCTAGATGCAACGCAGGCTAATGTTCACAATTCTACCTAAGTGGGGACATGCTAATATTCACAATTCTATCTAAGTGTGGACCTGCTAATATTCACAATTCTAACTAGATGCGACGCAGGCTAATGTTCACAATTCTATCTAAGTGTGGACAAGCTAATATTCACAATTCTATCTAAGTGTGGACATGCTAATATTCACAATTCTATCTAAGTGTGGACATGCTACTATTCACAATTCTGTCTAAGTGTGGACATGCTAATATTCACAATTCCATCTAGATGCGACGCAGGCTAATGTTCACAATTCTATCTAAGTGTGGACATGCTAATATTCACAATTCTATCTAAGTGTGGACATGCTACTATTCACAATTCTGTCTAAGTGTGGACATGCTAATATTCACAATTCCATCTAGATGCAACGCAGGCTAATGTTCACAATTCTACCTAAGTGAGGACATGCTAATATTCACAATTCTATCTAAGTGTGGACCTGCTAATATTCACAATTCTAACTAGATGCGACGCAGGCTAATGTTCACAATTCTATCTAAGTGTGGACAAGCTAATATTCACAATTTTAACTAGATGCGACGCAGGCTAATGTTCACAATTCTATCTAAGTGTGGACATGCTAATAAGGGAGGTAAGATAGAGTGGCAGGGGTTTTCTGGAGTAGAGTGATTGCTCTACTCCCCACCCATGCCACACTCACAGTATTTGTTGGTGTCGACTGCAGAAACTCGCCACAGCTTGTTTTTTTTTTTTTTTTATAAAAAAAGGACCAATCGGGACGGTGGGGAGGCGGGCAGAGGGGAACCAGGAAGCGGGTGGGCTGGGGAGAGGGACCATGCACCGAGTGCGCTATGGTGCTTTTAGTGCGCTATGGTGCTTTTAGTGTGCTATGGTGCTTTTAAGCACCTTTGCAATATTGAATTGCAGGGTCTGCGGAGGTGGGGGTCAGGAGACTCCTTACCTTTGGCCTGGGTCACTGCAAATGGTGGAGAACGCCGGCTGCAGACCCTCGCCACGGCCTCTGTTTTTTTTTTTTTTTAATAAAAAAAGGAACAATCGGGACGGTGGGGAGGCAGGCAGAGGGGAACCAGGAAGTGGGTGGGCTGGGGAGAGGGACCATGTGCCAAGTGCGCTATGGTGCTTTTAAGCACCTTTGCAATATTGAATTGCAGGGTTTGGGGAGGTGGGGGTCAGGAGACTCCTTACCTTTGGCCTGGGTCACTTATGAGCCAAATTTGTTTCTATTTGTTGTATGTATAAGTGTGAGGGACAGATACCTTTTTTTTAAGTGTTTTCCTTTAGTCTTAGTTGGACAGGTATGGGGATCCTTGTTAGGTTGGGGAAAGTGAGGCGTTTGACCCATGTTTTCCTGCTGCAGTAGATATCAAGAACGCAGGCCAAAACTGTATTTTAAGCCACATGGGATGAAAACACGTCTAGAAATTCCTCCTCCATTTGATTGCAACTCAGATTTCAATTAATTTGCATTTTAAATGTATATACCTTCACATGTTTGCATGTCCACATGTTATCCAGACAGACAATGAACGTCGGTACTGGTCTTTGTCACTCTACATTGTGTCATGTGAACAAATATTTCAATTTGTTTTCCTTTTTGGCAGAAGTACTTGTTTCTAACACACTGTAGAGCAATCATTACGTGTGCTATTATATTTAAGAAAGCAAGAACAGTCCTTTATTCATTAGTTAACCCACTTTTGATTGTAAACATTACTAACCACTTAGTGAGGCGCATCCTGACATGCAGATTTTCAGAAATGATCTAAACGGGTTTGTACCACTTACTAGAAAAGGTATGTATGTGCTAGTCTCCTTGTGTAGACTAGACCTGGTTATGTTAGTTCTACATCAGAGGCAAAGTATGCACATGTTGGTTTTATTGTTAGTCAATGAAAAATATGTGACCAAACTTGAATTCAAACTAATCTCCATCTCTATCAAAGGAGACGATGGAATGAGTCAACGTGGAGGAACTGCGTCCATAATCCCTGTGAATGTTCTGGTAACAAATAAAATAGATTATTTGTAAATAATTGCAGGCTTGAGAAAGCACCTAATTCACGTGAAACATGTTGGCTAAAACATATGATTTTACTTCAATAAAGACTGAGAAGTCTATGTCTAAGAGCTTTGATTTGATTCAATTTAAGGAAGCCTGATGAAGCCAGGAAAATGGATGTGTACCTTAAACGCAACAAGTTATATTTGGGATATCTTAACAAACCGGGGCTCTGACTCAAACAGTTTTACATTCAAGCAACCAAAACCTCATTAAGTGTTTCACCATTTAGCTCAGAGAATTAATGGCATTTCTATGAGATAAAGTTCTGCTGCAGTTTGTGTTACTTCTCTTTCAAAGATTAAAGGGTATGGAAAATAACCTTGGATTTGCATTTTTCACAGTGAATCAGTTTCTTTTCATTAGCCACATTCTCCTCTTTTCCACTGCAGCTGAATGCCACATTCTATTTCCTCTTTTGTGACAGATGTTCAAAAGTATTTCACATAATGAGATCCCATAATGTAGAGTGACCACTGTCATTCATGTAAGTGACAGACTTCAATGAACGGTCAAATAGAGAAAACAACGTTACAGTCATTTATTAAAGAATTAAGGGACATTCAGCGGGAAAAGTAATAAACAGGGAAGGCATGCAGTGCAGCAGAAACTGAAGCTGAAGTAGGACCAGTAGTTTCTAATAAATTTTTATGAAAAACTCAATGCTCATAAGATTTCCGAGTCTAGGAAGCACTGGGGTTCCCTTCCCAGGAAGTGAACATTTTGAACAAAAAAAATTATCTTTCACTAAATGAATTGTCTTTCGTTCTCCCAGGATCCAAGAGTTGCCTTCCACTGTGCTCCTCAAAGGTTGAAGTAATTATTGGCATAAGGCAAGTAAGGCTTTATTCCATCCTGACATTTAAGTTAAATAAAGCTTTTGAGATCCGATTTTTAATCTGTTTCCTGTGTCTACTTCCTGATTCCAAGATAGACAATACCGTGAATACCAATGAAAGTTTTCCTAGATGCATGATGCCAATGCACTTGGTACAACGTAATTTGTAACCTTCTAACGCGCATGATAATAATGCATGTTATCGGCAAGGTGATCTTCTAAGCGCCTGATACTAATGTACATGCAATATGGCAATGTGATTCGCAAGATACTAATGCACGTGTCACAATACATTGAGCAACGCTATGTGTGTTGTATGAAAGGTCAATGCAACGTGAGTTTGAATGCAAGCACAACACGGTCCTGCAACAGAGCTTAGGATCATTTACCCAAACGTCCCCTTACCTATCCAATATGTGGTCCCTAAACCTCTATCCAGTTACCCTACATGCCCCTTACCTATCCACTCAACGATACTCCCTAACCCTCCTTCACTATGTGGTCTTGGTGTCTCGTGTACAGTCTAGTGCGAGCTCAAAAACCCGTCAGGGGAGGTAGGTGTTCTTACTACCCCTGCATAAGGAGCCTACAGTGTGTTCCTGCCTTGTCAGGAATGCTGTCTACAGAGTTAATGCGGAGGACCAGAATAAGGCAGGGAAACTTGATAGTCAACCACCCATCCATTGTGCAAGGTCTCCCTTTCATACACTGAAGGAAATGATAGCCAAAGAGTGGACCACCCATGAGGAGTGAGTCTGAAGTCCAAATTAGAAAGGAAATACATTAACTTGGTTGGGGCCCACTACTCAATCCCTACACCAGTTGTTTGAAGAGATACACCCAAGTTCCCTTTCCCTTCAAATTCATTCTAGGGCATCATAGGCAGAAAGAAGGCTCCCCTAGTGGAGCAATAAGCCAATGTTCTCAGCTTCCCCTTCCCCAAGTTCAAAACAGTTCACAAGGTCTCGTTCCCTTCACCAAGAGTTCACATCTTCCAGCTTTATAAAACAACACAATTCCTTGGGATACTTCTCAGCTCTTTTATCATCAGTACTTTTCACTGGTCCACGTTAGTAAGTCTATTTCTTGACTTCAAAATCACACAAGTGGCTGTTGAAAAACACAGCTTCTTTAACCCCTTACCTGCCAATTGTTCCCCCCCCCCCTGTGCCAAGGCCTTGTTTGGTGATTTCGGTATGTCGCCATTCAATCCCCTGTAACTTTTTTGTTTCATGAGATATCTTGGCCAAATTTGGCCCCTTTTCTTCTCACATGTAGGCGGTCATAACGCCACCAAGGAATCCTAGTTTGCTGTATAGCCGTGAGAGAAAATAACCAAAAAGGAGAACTTTTCTTTTTTTAGAAAATGCTAATAAAATGATGTACAAAGAGGCCTGTGTTCTTTTCCTTGTAAGAGCTAGGAACAAATGGTTTGCTTGAGTGGAAACCAAAAAAAAATTGTTTTTATAAGATTACCATCCGCTTTGTGAGAGGTAGGCGATTCTGCCCTTTTTTCCAACAGGACATCCAAGGACAGAATGGAAGTGGAGGGTAGGAAAGATGAATGGGAAGACAGAAAGTCACACATTTCTGAAAAGTAGACACATTTCCAAGTTTTGGAAGGGGTGATTTGTGCAGGTCAGGCAACAACTATGTTGGGAAAATGTTGATAGTTTGGGGAAGAATTGGAAAAATGACAGAAAAAAAGGTATGTGGTGGACATTGTTGGCCCGGTAAGGCAACGGCTTCTTTGAATTTCAAGAAAAGCAATGCTCCACTACATTCCCCCGACTCTTCCAGTTTGGAAATCACACATTTTTCATAATGTTTTACAAAACAAGCAATACCACAAGCCAAAAACGAAGCCATGGTACACTGGATTTTTAGGCTTGCGGCCTAAACAGACGTACTTAGCATGTGTAAATATGGACAACAAATGTGGTGAGGAAGGGCAAGCATACATTTTTTGAAAGAGCACAGGCAGACCTTTCGAGGGGTAGGAGACATGTGCAGGTTACAAAAGTGTATAGTGCCTAAAGCAGCGAATAAATATGGGTCACATTTGGGAAATGAAAGGGTTGTGTGTCAAAGTGCAACAGCAAATGCATGAAAATGTTATGAAAACCAAGTGAACACAATGAATGTCCTACCTTCCAGTGTTCCCACAGGTGTTCCAACGACAGTACCTCACATGTGTGGCTGCACCTACCTGGGCGCAAAGGGAAAAGGCTAAACCATTGGTAACCCCAAGTCTTTCGGCAGAGCAGATTTTGCGGGAATTTGCTCTTGTGGACAACCTATAGATTTGGGCCTGGGGTGTCCCAGCCACAAAGGAAAACAGCGAACCCCATGCATTTCTGAAAAGAAGACATCTGTGAGAATCCACAATGAACTGACTTACGCTAATTGCCCCAAGATGTATTACCCACAATCCCCGGCAAAGTCTGAAATTTGGCGAAAAAAAAATCAATTTTCAGACATTTCCCCCTGCCAAGCCATCGAAACACAACAGCAACAACACGTTTCCTACCTTCCCACGTTCCCACAGGTGTACCGACATAAACGGTACCTCACATGTGTGGGTGCACTTACCTGGGTGCAAAGGGAAAAGGCTAAACCACTGGTAACCCCAAGTCTTTCGGTAGAGCAGATTTTGAGGGATTTTGCTCTTGTGGACAACCTACAGATTTGGGCCTAGGGTGTCGAAGCCACCAAAGAAAACAGGGAACCCCATGCATTTCCAAAAAGAAGAAACCCGTGGGAATCCACAGAGGTATGACTTGCGCGAATCGCCCCAGAATTTCATACGCACAATCCCTGGCAAAGTTCGGAATCTGGTGAAAAAAACACAGTTTTCAGACATTTCCTCAGGCCAACCCCCCGAAACACACTGTCAACAACACATGGCCTACCTTCCCGCATTCCCACAGGACTCCCAACAAAAACTGTACCTCACTTGTGTGGGTTCACCTACATGGGCGCAAAGGGAAAAGGCTAAACTACTGGTAAACCCAAGTCTTTCGGCAGAGCAGATTTTGCAGGATTTTGATCTTGTGGACAACCTACAGATTTGGGCCTAGGGTGTTGAAGCCAAGGAAAACAGGGAACCCAATTCATTTCGAAAAGAAGACATCCATGGGAATCCACAGAGGTCTGACTTGCGTGAATCTCCCCAGAATGTATTATCCACAAACCCCGGCAAAGTCCGAAATTTGGCAAAAAAAACAACATTTTCAGACATTTCCCCCTGCCAACCCACTGAAACATGCCATGAACACAACATATCCTACCTTCCCACGTTCCCATAGGTGTCCGGACAAAATGGTACCTCACATGTGTGGGTGCACTTAGCTGAGTGCAAAGGGAAAAGGCTAAACCACTGGTAACCCCAAGTCTTTCGGCAGAGCAGATTTTGAGGGATTTTGCTCTTGTGGACAACCTATAGATTTGGGCCTAGGGTGTCGAAGCCACCAAGGAAAACAGGGAACCCCATGTATTTCCAAAAAGAAGAAACCCGTGGGAATCCAGAGAGGTATGACTTGCGCGAATCGCCCCAGATTTTCATACGCACAATCCCTGGCAAAGTTCGAAATCTGGTGAAAAAAAAACACACAATGTTCAGACATTTCCCCCTGCCAACCCACGAAACACACTGTCAACAATACATGGCCTACCTTCCCACGTTCCCACAGTTGTCCCAACAAAAACTATACCTCACTTGTGTGGGTGCACCTACCTGGGTGCAAAGGGAAACGGCTAAAACATTGCAGTCCCCAAAAAGGGTTTGGGAGCCAACCTACAGATTCGGGTCTGGGGTGTCTCAGCCACCAAGGAAAACAGGGAACCCCATGTATTTCCAAATATATTGCCCAAAAGCCCTGGCAAACTCCCACAATTAAGAAAAAAATCTTTCCCACCTGGAAACTACTGAAACATGCCGCCAACAACACATGTCCTATCTTCCCACATTACCACAGGTGCCCGGATGAAAACAGTACCTCACATGTGTGGGTGCCCCTACCTGGGTGGGAAAAAAAAGTTTTGACCACCCACAAGTCCAACGGCAGTCCAGGGAGCCTGGACCGGGTCCCCATGCGTTCCCTGAGGGAAATTCTGTAATGCTGCCTAGCCAGAGCTCCTGGCTGGTCGGGGGGGATGTCCATGGCCTTGGGTGGCTGTCCCTCATGTGGGTTGACCATCCACAAGTCAGCTGCATTTTCAGTGAGTCTCAGCAAGCTCCCCATCCTTTCCCATAGGTAGAAGGTGTAACGCAAGAACCCTCTCTCGGCCAGCCTCGGCCTCAGCTTTTGAACTGTATGCCTTTTTTTTTTTTAATTTATTTATTTGTTTTTGGTTTATGAGAAAACCTTTACAAAAGAAGAGTATTGAAAGTTCAGATTTCATACAAAAAGCACTTCTTGCCTGCATATTTAAGAAAACAGAAAATAAAAGGGTAAGATAAAAGGGTAAAATAAAGGCTCAGAAACCAGGGATTAACTAAGTAGACTGATCCCATTGACTGGAGGGCTCAAGAACATGGCTAGTCTGTTGATAGTTCCTTAAGATAGTAAGCGTCTCCAACATTTTTACTATCTCAGCAGTTAGCATTACTTCTTGGCCAGAGATCAGTCTGTCCCAAAATGCATCCTGAACTAGGCTCTCCTCTCTGGTTACAAATCTCCCCAGTGATGATACTCTAATCGCCCATGTGCCTTCGCACTGCAGCAGCAGGTGTTTGAGGGATTGTAAGTTCGGAGAGGCACAGATCTTGCAAAGGCTTATTGCCTTCTCGCCCTGCTTTCTTTGGTCCAGTATTTCACCCGTATGGGCTATGTTCAGTCTGAGTCTGAGAAAGTTGTTTCTAATTCTTTAGTCTGGGAATTTTTCCAAGTAGTGTGGGATGGTACCAAGTTTTCTGTCCACTTTCAGGAAAAGGTTTGGAGGGTTAAGCCTTCTGACTCCCTCGATCGTTTTAATCCAGTCCTCCATTTCTAATTTCTTTTTGACTTTTTTAGGATTTTGTATGAGAGTTTCTGTTGTTAATTCCAGTCTGTATAAAATGCAGCCAACCTTTTCTTCTAAGCCGAGAAGTTTTTTTGATTTTGCCTTTTTTAAATGTTGGTTTACGTAAAAAAAAAAGGTGGATATACTGGCTGTGGTATGCCTTTTGAGATACCTTGCCTTCTTGGTTGCTAGTGATATGACCTCCCTGATACTGTGATCAAACATATGTACCTCATTATTTAACCACACATTATGGGGCCGATTCATGGAACAAATGTGCGCCGAAAATCCATGCGCAAGCAGGCGCAAGGGAGCGCAAGCGGGAGAAACGCAGCGCACGCGCACGCGTGCGATTCAAGGAAGACGCTGCGCGTGTTTCCCGCTGTCCGTGCGTCCAATCCAGCCATGGCGCACGCAGGCATATACGGCGTGCGCTACGCGCACAGCAAAAGCGCACATAGCGCGGCGCACACAACCAAAGTGGGCGGAACAGTGGGCGTAACACGCGGAATGGGGAACAACGCCTGAAAAAGAAGGCGTAACTGGGGAAGTACTGCAGGGAACTACACGGAACGCCCACACGCACGCGAACAACCCGTATTCATGGATCAGAATATGGGAAACCCGCGCACGGCAAAAGACGCGCACAGGCGTCAACGCGTCCACCACACGAAGGCAGGCGGAAGCGTCCCCGCGCACAGTACAAAAGTGCGCGCAAACAACAAACGCATATATACAGCTACGATGAATGCGCCATTTGTCGCAGCACTGATCGTGGGACACCGCAGGAGGAGGAGAATAGCCAGGGCACGCATTTTCACACCACGGACAAGCCTTTTTGGGATGCCAGACGACCAGGTCTATGGCAGGTATAGGTTTCCACCCCATATCATCCTAGACCTGGTCAGGGAGTGGGAAGATGACCTTACATCCCCCACCCTTTGCTCCCAAGTATTGAGCCCCTTGGAGAAGCTGCTCAATATCCTGCATTTTTTGGCCACTGGGTCATTTCAGCGGACTACTGCCATAGTGGGGGGGGGTCTCACAGGCCACGCAGTCACGCTGCCTACACCAGGTACTGGCAATCATGACAGCGCGCCCCTCAGTCCGCAGGCACATATACATGCCCAGAACACCCGCAGAAAGGCAGGCCGTTGTCCTGGATTTTTTCAGGGTGGCACACTTCCCCAAAGTGCTCGGTGCCATAGATTGCACCCATATGGCCCTACGTCCACCTAGGGCCACTGAGCACATCTACCGAAACCGCAAGCACTGGCATTCCATCAATGTACAGGTGGTATGCGATGCAAAGGGAATCATCACCTCTGTCTATGCAAACTACCCTGGCTCCACCCATGACAGTTTCATATACAGAATGTCCGCCCTGAGCCGGGCCCTGGAAGCTGGGCAGCATGGCGACACATGGCTCCTAGGTCAGTACAAATGCCCTTGCACATGCATGCAAGTCACACACAGACAAATACCCAAACCCTAATAATCTCAACTATTATCACCTCCCCAGGGGACAGTGCCTACCCTCTGAGCAACCACATGATGACGCCAATCTGGAACCCCACCACACCACCCCAGGTAAGATACAACGCCGCCCATATTGCAACCAGGGCCTTAGTAGAGCGCACATTCGGAGTGCTCAAGTCACGTTTCCGCTCCCTTGACCGCTCTGGCGGGCAACTACTCTATGCACCACCAGTAGTGTGCAGGATCATTGTGGCAGCATGTGTCCTGCACAATGTTGCAACACGGCAGGGCGTCCCGGTGGACATGGTGGTGCCCCCACATCCCTAACCACAGGCACAGGCGCTGCCCATGGGAGGGGACAGGGCACGTGGCGAGGAAGCCCAGACCCAGCTTGTGGCCACATTTTTCACCTAAACTCACACCCCTGCGGAGTGCACACAGGCCTGGCACATACCAGGTGACAATCGATGATGACAAAGAGACAGTCAACTGTCACAACCCTACTACCCTGAGATAGTTGCCATGGAAGTGCCACATCGTCTGCATCCCTAGCTACTTAAACACAAGCTATCCTGTGTGACCAAAAGGCACACATATGACATATGACATGATATGGCCTATACACAAGTATTTGAAGGTGCGATGAGGCAGGGAGGGGAGAACAAGGGAAGACAGACAACGGTACTACTAGGCCAGGTGTCATTTAGATTGTGCAAGTGCAAGGGTAGGGGGAAGGGAAAAGTGCAAGGGGAAGGGGAGGGGGGAGTGCAGTACAGGGGAAGTAGACCAAAAAACAAATACATAGGTCGGCTGGTGGCAACTGCAAAGGTAAGTGCAGACAAGTGCTGGGAAGGGTGGGCTGTAGGGATAGAGAGACAGTACTGCAGTGCAGGGGTTGCCAGGGAGGCAGTGCAAGTGGAGAGTGGCTGGGCCAGGGACCGAGGTCGGTGAGAGTGGCCCAGTTGCAGCTCCAGTGCAGTTCCAGTGAAGAATTCCGCAAGGGAGAGGCAGAGAGAAAGCAGAAGCAAAGAGGAAGGTCTTGAGGTGCTTCCCGAACCGGAGATGGTTCCCCTCAAGTTCAAGTGAGGCAAGAAGGCTGTTCCAGACAGAGGGCCCTGTCGCGGAGAGAGATCTACCCTCAGCTAGTTGCTCTGAGAAGCGGATGACCCTGACATGCAAGGTGTGCATCACACACACCTGCAAAACAGGCCATGGCCATCACTGTCATGTCACTCAAACCCTCCCAAACCACAACATGACATGGCAAGCAATACCCATACACCAACACAGTAACGATAAGGTACACATTGCCATGTCCAAAATCTACAGTGGCATCAGACAATGATGCCTGACCCGGAATCAGATGAAATGACAGACCAACAAAATCTCCCACCCAAAATAAGTCATTTCCAAATGCATTACAAGAGTTGTAGACGTAACATAAGAATGAATGATTGTCCACATGCACATTGTGCATTGCAAAATCAACACTGCAGCTCATGTGCGCTGTGTCCTACTCCTGCAACACACTGCTCAGCGCACAGCACAGTGAACAGCCATTGTGTGAGATGCACACCCTGAGCATCACATCTAAGTGACAGACCACATCAAACAGCAAATTAGGCATGTACAGGATCCATAATTGGTCACAGAACATGTGCTGCAGGGACACTGTGGGCACCAGAAGGCAAACAGTGTACACGTGGATATGCAAGGGTGGGAGTACATGTAGTGCATCAGAGTGCAAGTGTGTGGTTCTGCAAGGACATGCACTCCACATATGCATGTGCACTCAAGTGACCATCAGTGTTCTCTACACATCACATGTGAATATTCACCATGTATACACCCCAGCATGTCAAACCACAAATATCCCCTCGCACCTGAAAGGTAAACATAACACATGAACAGGCATTGATCAGCAGAACACAACATGTACATAGGATACCACCATTACAATGTCAGAGTTCCCATCACACTGCAGGGCAAGGCAACTATCAACAACAACCGCCCCCTCCCTCACAAATGACCATGACCCACTGTACAACTGCACCTGGGTCATAGAGCCTTCAAACCTCAATTCCACCTGGCCACAGGATCACCTTTACCCTTCGTCACCATCTCCCACCTTGTGTGTAAAAAGGTGCCTGCACCCTCAGAATCCACACTCATATCCAAAATCACAAAATCCAAGCCAGAAAAACGAACCAGAACACCCTCCAGTAGATGACTTGACGTAGCAGTACCTCACAAAGGCCAAGTACTACCACAATGATGCAACAACCAAGGTAGCACAGTAAAACAATGTCACAACAGGATGTGAACCATGTGTGGTACATGACATAGGATGATGCACCATGAACGGATGTGTACTGTCACAGGTCCTGTGTACAGGCGCGGGAGTGTCACGAAACAACCACCCCCACCGTGTCCCGGGTGCCTGCAAGGTCAAACTCACACAGGCCCCTGAGACCCTGGTGGGGAAGGAGGTTCAGGGATATGCAGTCGGGACAGGTGTTGACACACTGGATGACTGGAATGAGTGGCAGGAGAGGGGAGGAGGAATGACACATGAAACTAGGGAATGCACGAAAATGTACTACCTGCATGAACACATACACAATCCAAACAAAGTTGGACATCATTGTCATGGCCTTCTGTAGTCCAGGCTTAGGAGTGGTACGAACCAACCACCCCCTCTAGGGTTTTGGCGCCTGCAAGTTCGGGACTTACACAGGCATCCGCAACCCCAGCGGGGAAAGAGGGTTAGGGAACGTTGCTTGGATAGGTACGGGAAGCAGGAACACCGGGTAGAGGGTACAGGGTTCAAAATTGCATAGGATACCGGGTGATTAGGGGGAAAAAACATACCAAATTGACCCACACATACATCCATGCATTAGTACACTCCCCAGCAAGCCTATGCAGAGCAGTTTGAAAGAAAAACAACAAGACACTTAGCTCTGGTTTTGAGTGCTGGCCTCCTGCCTGCGCACTCTCAGGTCTGGTTACAGGAGCACTGCAATGCTGCAAAGAGAGCCGCAGTCAACAACCTGTACGTGCCAATTACACAAAAACACAACACCAAACATGCCCCCTAGCAACAAACTACTCTACAAACAGACAATCTGGTGTAGATGCTTCGTACCCATATATAACATCACCCCTGTGACGGGACATACACAGTCAATGCAGTAAGTCAGCCGCCGGTGGGTGCGTGGCAAATGGAACACCAATGTGTCACAATTCACACAACATGCAATATTCCCTGGGTAAGCAGACAGACCCATATAGCAAGCCATGACTTCTGAGCAAGTTGCGTACCACCATGACCGAAACAAAGTTGGCAGTGCATTTATCATAAAGTACATGGAAAAGATATGCACTGCAGCCGAGTATGTCCCTTGCTGTATGTCCCTGTGAGCTGCCCCTTTCCATGTCTCGGAAGGCTACATGGTTGATACAAGTGCCTCAATGGACCTTGGTGTACCGGAGGGTATGTGCCACTGCCCCTGCATGTGTCCCAGACAACCTTACAATCAACAGCCATCAGTCCACCAACACATCTGAGCTGCATTGTGTGCTTCAACACCAATATTTGTCTAAGCTCACCCTCAGTGCTGTGACTAAGCCTGCATGTGCAACTCGCTTGGTGCAAGCTTTGCTGTGTTGTGGCCCCCCTGTGCTGCTCACTTTGCCTGGAGTTCCTTGGAACATGTCAGCAGTTCTAGGATGTAGGGCTGCAATCCCTGTGCCTCTGCTTGTGCACACATGTGCATGTGGGCAACAACAAACGTGTCCAGAATTCCGTCGTCCAATGGGCCATGTCTGCTGGCAAAGGTGCTCTGGAGGCCCATCCCCCTGCAGAAAGGGCATGAAAAACATGATTAATGCTTCAAAGTCATCTGTGTGTGTCTCATCAGGCATCTCATTACTTGACCATGTCAGAGAGTCACATCATAAATCACACCATCAGTCCATCTTTCACATCCAAAGTGTGGAACACTATCTACAGCATGAATTGCAACAAGCATGTGTACAGGAAAGATATGAAACATACTACACAATGCATAGCAATTAATGTACACATTAATCATGACACACCCCATCTAGCAAAAGCTGAACAGTGGACAATAACACCAAAATCATCCCCACTAGGGGTGTCAACACAAGTCACACAGCACCAGACATGCCACAGATATGACAGTCCAAAACCCTTGTGTAAAATTCTGTAACACCGAACCATCCTTGCGAGCCCATGGATAAGGGAGGCAGGAGTGGCATATGTGAGTCAAGGACCCCAAGCAGCAAACACATACACAAGACAAGCCTGAAGGGCCCAGCTGGAACAGACAGTGGATGCCTTCAAAAGCCACAAAGCACCGCACCGTCACATGAAAGCACAATAGACAAGCAATTTTAAACTAAATCAACTATTAACTAATTACACTAACAATGGAAAACCTACATTACCTAATTAAACTAACTATCAAACAGAAACTTAACTAACTAATCTAAAAGAAAAATCAAAAATGGCCACATACGACCCGGGGGGAGGGGAGGCACCCAGTAGGGGGGAGGTACAGGGTGCTGCTCAACATCCACATGCGATGATGCTGAGCCAAAGAGAAAACCTCCATGGGCTCAACGCCTGCACAGCCCGACCTATGTGGGAGATAGATGGTCGTCCGAGTCTGGCTCATCCTGGAAAGGAGGACGTAGCCTGGCCACGCCTAGCCACAGCTTGCCCCTCGTCAGCAGCAAGGTAGCACGTGTAACACGGAGTTCCTCCTGCAAGGCCTGGCTGGACAACCGCTGCACCTCCCGGCAAGGCTGTAGCTCAGCCGAGATGGTACGCTCAAGCTGTGCAAACCTCTCCTCTGCCTGCTGCCTCTGGGACATCATAAGGACACCCAGAGTGGATCTGAGGGAAGCATACTCCTCCCTCAGGGCATTCATGTGCGCCTCTGCGTGAGCAGCAATTGCTTGACGCAGAGACGACATTTCAGCCTGGCGTGCCCTGTCTGAGGCCGCCATGCCCAGCCTGAGCGAGCGGGCCGTGGACCGTGCCGCCTGCTGCTGGAGAAGCACCTGCCTAGCAGGGGGGAGCACAGATCGGGCCACACGCTCATGCTCTCAGCGATGTTCTCCATTGCTGCCCCCTGCCGTTCGGAATTGGCAGTCATGTCTTGCTCCCACTCAGTATACTGCAGTTGCGCGCGGCTACCGCGTTGCCGGGCTTGACCCCTGCGGGACCCAAGGACCGGGGGTCCTCGCTGTGTTGGCACCGCCCGCGGCTGCACGACTACATGCCCCCGTCGATGTGATGTCCCAGGCACATCAGTGACTGGTGTGGAGGGTGACCCTGCGTCCCGATCCACCACGGGCGGAGGAACCAAGACTGTCTGATCCCTCAGTGCAGGGGTCGCAGACAGAGGAGTGTCCACATCAGAATCACTCACCCCTGACACATGGACTTGATGCTCATCCAACTCAACATGGACGTCAGAGTCGTCATCAAGGCTGGACTCGTAGGCAGCCAGAGACAAGATGGACTGTAGCACTTGGGGGTTTTCGTGGCCTACCACCCCACGACCCCCACTAGTGCCGGGTTGATGTGGTGGTAACAACCCTGTGTCTGGTGTGACAACACCATCCTCTGCCTCCATTGCGTCATCACCTGAAAAATAGAGAGAAAAAAGGTCACTACACATGTCAGAAGCAAACAACACACACACACACACCGACAGCAAACGCATCCGGCAGACATGTGACACACAACATATAACCTGGCATGCATGCTGGGTAAACTTTGAATAGCTTCTGTGATCAGACCTGTTGAAAGGTGGCAGTTTCCATGGAAGTGGGTCTATGCAGTGCAGAAAATGTGTACGCCACTCACTACCTACATGTACAAGGACTCCATGGTGTGTGCCAGGAAATGTGAAGGCAGTGCAATGTCAAATTCAGACATCACGTGCATTGTGCATTCAATGTGTACCATATCTAGAAGCCAAGCACCCCTCCACCCCAGTACCAAAGCAGGGATGCCTAGCATGGTATCAAAAGGCTGACCATACACCTGTGTATTGACAGGCAGTGTTGACTGGCATCAACAGCTTAATGTGATTCAAGTGACAACACTGCAAATGATGCTGGGACAGTAAGCAGGACACATGATGAAAACTCTGGAGGCCGCCCACGTGTGAAGAAGACACAACAACAGTTGGACAGAGTCATTGGCCATTGAACAGGCTGAGGGTAGTGAGCCACACAGATTGTCAGACCCTAAACATGTGTGCAACGCAGGACTGAGCCACAGTTGACATGGGAAGGCTGATGAGATGCCAGGCAATGTATGTAACCAAGGACTTGTATTACAGTGATCATCCAGTCAAGGACACATAGGGGCATGAGTGCAATGCACATGGAGCATGAATGGGCACTCATGTCCCTGCGGGACATCTGACCTATGCACAGTACAAGTGAGATACCCTGCATCGAGTACTAAGGCTGTACCACACAGCATATGTCTGGCAGATTCTACGCTGGAAGTTAGCATCTACACAGGACACATGAACAAGAAAGTACACATTGGCAAGATTGAAGCAGACCAGTGCAAAGGTGGAACTGGGGTGCAGAGTGGCGGAGGAGGGGCAAGGGAGCATGCCTACATGGAGTCCCGCATGCAGGCAGAGGAGACATGCATGACGGAAGCATTGCATTACTTACACATCAGAACCATGTACACGTCACATGTAGCGGCAATCATGCACAACACATCCCACAAGTGTAACACACACGTCCTCAACAAACACGCATCAACACTCACTGGACTGTGCATCAAAGTCCAGCATCTCTCCCACTCCTTCGACCAATTCAGGTGGTATGAACTCCGCAATGAGAGCCTCATGCGGAGTGAGCTCTTCCTCCTCTGGTGCAGGCCCACCGCCAGTCACCAGAGTCAAGTTGTAATTAGAGGCACGCTTAGCCTTAGTGCTGCGCTTGATGTCATTCCAACGCTTTTTGCACTCTTGTGCCGTGCACACCTCATGGCCGAATGAACTGACATGTTCCGCAACATGCTTCCAGTGGGTGTCACGTTGGGCAGCCGTAGTCTGACTATTGGCACCCACTAGCATGTCACGGCTGTGGCCCCGCACGTAGTCCACGAGGAAGTCCAGTTCCTGCTTACAGAAAGGGTTCTTCCTCGACGTGCAGGAGGTCGTGGCTGTGTGTGGGGTCCCAGCCTGTGCTGCAGGTGCAACCTTCCTCCTCTTGGACTGTGGCACAGACCCTGGCTGCCTAAAGCCGCCCTGACCAGTATGGCCAGTGGGTTCGGTGGATTGAGCCAAGGGAGTGGCAGGTGGAGGGATGACCAAAGGGCTGACTTGTGTCAGTGGCAGCTGGGTGCCCACTAATGGACCCTGCGCAGCAACATCAGCTGTGGCAGGGTTATTGACCGCAACGGTCCTGGTTGGCAGACTCACAACCGGGGTGCTGTTGGGTGCATCTGCCCCTGCACTTGCCAACACCCGGCTGTTCGGGGCAGCAGATGACATGACTGCCCCAGGGACACGTGTCTTGGTCTGAGCAGCCCGGCCTGCCACTATGGTTTCCCCCCTGGCCTGTTGGAGATCTACCAAGGGCTCTTCAAGTGCCAACGCAGCCTGCGCTGGCAGACCCTGAGTCTGGGTGGCGGTGTCCACAGCTGCACCTGCAGCTACCACTACCCTTGGGCCTGTGGCAGTCGATGGAACGGACTGCCGGGTGAAATGGGTGCCAGTGCCAGATGCAGGAGCTGCATCCCCCAGAACCACAGGGCGTGGTGGCATGACTGCACCGACACATGGCACAACATTGTGCTCAAGTGGTGCACCCCTGTCTCTTCCCCTTCTGTGGCCGCCCTGGACACCCTGGAGTCCCCCTACTCCCTGGTCACCACGGCCACGTCCCCGACCACGCCCGCCATGAGGAGGACGCCCAGCTGAGGCGCCCCTCACCTTTGGTGGTCTCCCAACCATGGCACTTATGTAGTAGTGCTGGCACAGATGGAGTGGTGCCAATGGGAGGTGTACACCACAATTGACCTGGGCAATTGGGGTGAAGGGGGTGGGAAGCAAGATGTTAACAGCCCCCCTGCACCTGCAAGGCTGTATGTGACCCCGGTGATGTGGTGATGGGTCACGCAACGCTCAGGCACCCCAAAACTGCAGTAAAACTGTGCACGCAACCCTGCAGCCTACGTGCGTGGATTCAACCTCCCGCAGTACGCGGTGGCACCCAGTAACACGAATAACGCGTACGCGTGGGACACGCAGGCTACTATGACATCGAAAATGGGTGCGATACACAGGGGCACCCGCAGTGGGAAAAAGAGCGTGTGCGACTCACCGTCTGACTAGCGCGATGCAGAAAAACACACATAGCCAATACCCCCACCAAAAGAAGAGATACGTCCTTGATAGCTGTGAAATTGTGATGGTGCGCGAAACAACAGGAAGCAGCAACACACGTCGTTCTCCACGAAAGGCACGTACAGCGAACTGCTGGGCCCGCTCACCTTTAACCCGTGCTGAGGGAAACCATGCGCACGTCACGTCACTTACGCGCATGGGCCCTTTCCTCGTATTACATGAGGACGTGCAGTTTTTCACACGCGCTGAAATGCCCATGCACGCCTGTGCGCGTCATGTCACAGGGGGGCTTGCGCTTGAGGGGCCTTCTGTCCAATGAAATTGCATATGCGTGCAGACGCGCTTACGCGCTAAGGGCCTTTCCTCGAATTACACACTGACGTGCCGAATTTTCACGTGCCAAATCACTCCGTATCAAGCTGGCCACGCATAAGCACACGGAAGACCACGCTCCTGCCCAGAAGGCCGAACTATTGCCCCCCAGAGCCCCGGCAGCTCCCACCTGCCATCTGCTGCTGCCTGACTGCCTGCTGCCCACGTGCCCTGCCATTTGCTGCCTGCACATCAGCCAGGGGTGCTGTTGCTGTGACCACCCCTGCTGGAACCGAAGACTCCCGACTGGGATTCCATCGCTCCACAGCCCAGCCCCCGGACCCAGTTGCCCACCCACTCCTGCCTCTGGGGTTGTCATGTCGGGGCAAACACCATCTGAGACCACTGACAACCCCCGGCCAGAGAGGCAGAGGGGCACCAGCTTCAGTGCCACCGAAGTTGGTGTCCTGGTGGAGCAAGACCTGGGGCAGTATGATGCCCTCTTCGGAAGTTCCCGCGCCGACAAGGAAGGACGGACTCGGATCTGGACTGACATCGTGACTGCCATCAACGCGGAGGGGGTGGCAGTCTGCGACTTCCAACATGTCAAGAAGCGCTGGGAGGACTTCAGGTCCAGGACCCTGAACAAGGCCCGGCGCCTCTTGAATGCAGCGGATGCCAAGGGGCGCCGGGGCCACTTGTCGGAAGATCAGATGGGGGTCCTGGAACGCATATACCCAGCGCTCCACGTCCAGGTCCTTGAGAGGCAGACCCGTCTGGAGTCGAGCGGTAAGTGTACATGCATCCTGATTGTGAGCTGTGCGTGTGGTGATGTTTCAGTAGTGTGCAGGTTGCACATCTGTTTGTATGGGGTCGAGTATGGGTGGGGGTGTACAGGGCCGTGGGGCTAACACATGCGAGGGCTGGAATGTGTGAGACATGGATGGTGCTTGTGTGTGTAGGCTTGCATGCCAAATGCAGTTGTGTGGGCACACATGTTTGGATGAATGTGTATGTAAGTAGACATGTCCGTGATGTCACGCATGTATGTTGTTTTCAGCTGCATGTATCAGCACTGTGTACATGTGCATTTGTGTGTATTTGACAAGGGTGCAACAGTGATGCAACATGGATGCATGTGACAGCCGGATGTGGAAGCCTGATTGGCAGATGTGACATGGATGCCCATCTGAACACTGCGACACTTGGCAGAGGTGTACACATGCATGCAAGTGTGGAGGTGTGTGTACATGTGTGGTGCACTTCCTGTGTTGCATGTGATGTCTGGCTCAGCTTTGCCTGCTCATGCTGTTGTATGGGTATGGATGGTGCTGGCAGTTGCGATATGGCTGTGGTATGGCTCATGTGTGCGAGTTGAAATGACATGTGTGTTGGGGATTGTGATGGCATGTCTGAGGTTTGCCAATGCCACTCATGTACAACTGTCATGTGTGTATGTGTCCATTGTACAGTGCCCTGATGCCTGTGTTTTATTTCTCCCTGTCTGCAGCGTCAACTGATGAAGAGGGCGGAGAAGGTGCTGTGGAGCACAGTGGTGGGGATCCCACCGCCAGCCGGAGATGCAAGGCCCGGCTCCCCTCCCATGTTGTCATCTCGTCGGGGAGTGAGGAGTCCGGTGCCACGTACCAGGCCGCAGCTGCCGGGGGGAGGTCCAAGAGGTGGAGGTTGGAGTTGGACTCCTCGGCAGCAGAAGGGGCAGCTGGGACCCCACAGGGCCCAACGGGGGAAGATGGCACAGAGTCATCCAGGTTGGTGGGGGTTTGGTGGAGGAGGAGGCCGTGCAAGCAACAGAGACGGGGTCTGGAGGTGGGGATCCCACTGGTGCTAGTGGTGCAGTGCAGGACCAGGGACAGGAGGCAGCACAGGCCGCCGCAGAGGTGCCTGTGTGCAATCCTGTCCCTGATCCTGTCCCTGCATCATCTTGCACCAGCAGGGATGCCTACGTCCAGACCCGTTTTCAGGCAGGGGATGAGCAAACGACAACTGGCCTTCCTCTGCCTGCGGACGTGGCTATCCGGGTCCGGGTTGAGCCTGTCCTGACTGGTGTGGTGTTGTGTCAACGGGCCATGCGAGGTGACCTGCAGTCTTTTCATGAGGAGACTGCACGTCATCTCGAATGGCTCGTTGACCACGTCAGCCTGCTGGGACAGGTCACCCAGGCCGGATTCCTCCGTTTGATGGGGCTTGCTACGACCCCCTCCTCAACTGAACCCCCTACGCGCCAGTCGTCCTCCGTGCCATCTTCCCACCCATCAGTCACCTGGGTGCCCTGTGGAGCTGCCTCTGACGGTGCGGCCAGGCTGGTGGAGGAGGCATCCCTGCCACAGTCGGGTGTCGGACGTCCAGCAGGGGTGGCCACATCAACGACTGCACCCCAGCCGGCGGAGGATGTGCAGGCAGCAGGAGGCAGTGTACGGGCAGAGGCACAGCAGCAGCAGCAACGTGGTGGGAGCCATGAAGGCTCGCGGCCTTCAACATCGGAGGGGCAGGCATCAACCGGAGAGCAGGAGGACCCAGGACAGAGAGTGTCTTCCGTGTGGCAGCAGTTGGGCCACGCCATAGATGTGGAGCGGCAGCGGGCGGAAGAGGCACGGCTCACAATGGTCAGGGCGGAGAACTCCATGCGGAGGGCCCTGAGGCGGGCCGAGTGCCTCGAGGCAATCCGCAGGGGGTTGGAGGTGGACACGTCGACGGCCCTGCGGACCCTCGGGGCCATGGAGGAGGACCGCCTCTGGGACATTGAGCAGGAGTTCGATGATGCCCTGGCCCGGGACATCCAAAAGTGAGCCGTCAAACTAGCCCGCTGCCCTTGTACATAGTTATGTAGGTAGTGTTAGGTTTCCTTTTTTTTTAATTCATTTTGGACCTTTTGGACATTGGCCACATTTTTGTATATAGTTTATTTTAATAGTTAGTGTAGTTAGATAGGTTTCATTTATTTTGTTGGGATAATGGACCCTGGCTTGTTCGTATGTACATAGTTCACTGTTGGATTGTATTTTTCTTTCACAATTTAACCATGGAGCAATGGCTTTCAATTATTATTTCCCATTGGATTTTCTTTTGTGGACAGTGACTTTGGACACCATTACTTTGGATTATGATTTTTGGTTTTGCTTTTTTTCACGGACATGCTTCTTTTCATTTTTGTACATTCCCATTTCTGTTTCTTTATTTTTGATTCTATTTATGTTTCCTTTAATACATATTTTTTTATCGAACTTCAATGTGTAGTATCTCATTGGTTTCATGCATATCATGATATGGGTTTTGAGATTCACTGACACCCATTGGGTGTATGTGAGGGAAATGTGTTTGTTTCAGAACTTGCAATTGGTGTTCTGTCATGAAATTGCCAATTATGAGTGGGTGGATGCAATACTCGGGTGGGTGTTTTGCATTTGGAGGCTGACCATAGGGACCAGGGATCTAGATTGTGATGACATGTTGGCTGGGGAACATGAGTTGGACATGGGCGGGGGCCTGCTGGCAGGTGCCCCACAGTGCTGGGGGGTGGGGGTGGTGGGGAACATGAGTTGGACATGGGTGGGGGCCTGCTGGCAGGTGCCCCACAGTGCTGGGGGGTGGGGGTGGTGGGAGACATGGGTGAGGGCCTGGTGGAGGGTGACCCTGCACTGCTGGGGGGTGGGGGTGGTGGGGACATGGGTGGGGGCCTGCTGGCAGGTGCCCCACAGTGCTGAGGGGTGGCGGTGGTGGGAGACATGGGTGGGGGCCTGGTGGAGGCTGCCCCTGCACTGCTGGGGGTGGGGGTGGTGGGAGACATGGGTGGGGGCCTGGTGGAGGCTGCCCCTGCACTGCTGGGGGGTGGGGGTGGTGGGGAACATGAGTTGGACATGGGTGGGAGCCTGCTGGCAGGTGCCCCACAGTGCTGGGGGGTGGGGGTGGTGGGGAACATGAGTTGGACATGGGTGGGGGCCTGCTGGCAGGTGCCCCACAGTGCTGGGGGGTGGGGGTGGTGGGAAACATGAGTGGGGGCCTGGTGGAGACTGCCCCTGCACTGCTGGGGGGTGGGGGTGGTGGGAGACATGGGTGGGGGCCTGGTGGAGGCTGCCCCTGCACTGCTGGGGGGTGGGGTGGTGGGGAACATGAGTTGGACATGGGTGGGGGCCTGGTGGAGGCTGCCCCTGCACTGCTGGAGGGTGGGGGTTGTGGGAGACATAGGTGGGGGCCTGGTGGAGGGTGACCCTGCACTGCTGGGGGTGGGGGTGGTGGGGACATGGGTGGGGGCCTGCTGGCAGGTGCCCAACAGTGCTGGGGGGTGGGGGTGGTGGGGAACATGAGTTGCACATGGGTGGGGGCCTGGTGGCAGGTGCCCCACAGTGCTGGGGGGTGGGGGTGGTGGGAGGCATGTGTGGGGGCCTGGTGGAGGGTGACCCTGCACTGCTGGGGGGTGGGGGGGGTGGGGAACATGAGTTGGACATGGGTGGGGGCCGGCTGGCAGGTGCCCCACAGTGCTGGGGGGTGGGGGTGGTGGGGAACATGAGTTGGACATGGGTGGGGGCCTGCTGGCAGGTCCCCCACAGTGCTTGGGGGTGGGGGTGGTGGGAGACATGGGTGGGGGCCTGGTGGAGGCTGCCCCTGCACTGCTGGGGGGTGGGGGTGGTGGGAGACATGGGTGGGGGCATGGTGGAGGCTGCCCCTGCACTGCTGGGGGGTGGGGGTGGTGGGGAACATGAGTTGGACATGGGTGGGGGCCTGGTGGAGGCTGCACCTGCACTGCTGGGGGGTGGGGGTTGTGGGAGACATGGGTGGGGGCCTGGTGGAGGGTGACCCTGCACTGCTGGGGGGTGGGGGTGGTGGGGACATGGGTGGGGGCCTGCTGGCAGGTGCCCCACAGTGCTGGGGGGTGGGGGGCATGTGTGGGGGCCTGGTGGAGGGTGACCCTGCACTGCTGGGGGGTGGGGGTGGTGGGGAACATGAGTTGGACATGGGTGGGGGCCTGCTGGCAGGTGCCCCACAGTGCTGGGGGGTGGGGGGGGTGGGGAACATGAGTTGGACATGGGTGGGGGCCTTGTGGAGGCTGCCCCTGCACTGCTGGGGGGTGGGGGTTGTGGGAGACATGGGTGGAGACCTGGTGGAGGCTGCCCCTGCACTGCTGGGGGGTGGGGGTGGTGGGGAACATGAGTTGGACATGGGTGGGGGCCTGGTGGAGGGTGACCCTGCACTGCTGGGGGGTGGGGGTTGTGGGAGACATGGGTGGGGGCCTGGTGGAGGGTGACCCTGCACTGCTGGGGGGTGGGGGTGGTGGGGACATGGGTGGGGGCCGGCTGGCAGGTGCCCCACAGTGCTGGGGGGTGGGGGTGGTGGGAGACATGGGTGGGGGCCTGGTGGAGGCTGCCCCTGCACTGCTGGGGGGTGGGGGTTGTGGGGAACATGAGTTGGACATGGGTGGGGGCCTGCTGGCAGGTGCCCCACAGTGCTGGGGGGTGGGGGTGGTGGGAGACATGGGTGGGGGCCTGGTGGAGGGTGCCCCTGGTGGCTCGGGGTGCAGGGGGACATGCATTGGTGGGCAGTAGTGCAAGTTGACATGTGGGTTGGCTGGGGGGCATGGCCATGGTGGATGGGGTGCCTGCAGGACATGTGCAGGGTAGGCCCCTGTGGTGTGAGCCACCTGCAGGGGCCGTGGAGGGTGTAGAGGGAACACCTGGGAGGACCCACACGTGCAATTCACGTGTGGTGCTCCCTGCGCACCCCTGTAATACACGTACCCTGATGGAATCGCGTGTGGAACTTCAAGCGCACCCCTGTGATACACGTACCCTGCTGAAATCGCGTGTGGAACTTCCCACGCACCCCTGTAATACACGTACCCTGCTGACTTAGCGTGTGTGACTTCCCACGCACCCCTGGAATACACGTACCCTGCTGATATCGCGTGTGAAACTTCCCCCGCACCACGAAATACACGTAGCCAGGACATTCGCGTGTGGAACTTCCCGCGCACCCCTGAGATACACGTACCCTGCTGAATTCACGTGTGAAAATTCCCGCGCACCCCTGATGTACACGTACCCTGATGGAATCGCGTGTGGAACTTCAAGCGCACCCCTGTAATACACGTACCCTGCTGAAATCGCGTGAGGAACTTCCCGCGCACCCCTGGAATACACGTACCCTGCTGATATCGCGTGTGAAACTTCCCCCGCACCCTGAAATACACGTAGCCAGGACATTCGCGTGTGGAACTTCCCGCGCACCCCTGGAATACGCGTGCCCTGCTGATATCGCGTGTGAAACTTCCCGCGCACCCCTGGAATACACGTACCCTGCTGATATCGCATGTGAAACTTCCCCCGCACCCCGAAATACACGTAGCCAGGACATTCGCGTGTGGAACTTCCCGCGCACCCCTGAGATACACGTACCCTGCTGAATTCACGTATGAAAATTCCCGCGCACCCCTGATGTACACGTACCCTGATGGAATCGCGTGTGGAACTTCAAGCGCACCCCTGCAATACACGTACCCTGCTGAAATCGCGTGTGGAACTTCCCACGCACCCCTGGAATACACGTACCCTGCTGATTTCGCGTGTGAAACTTCCCCCGCACCCTGAAATACACGTAGCCAGGACATTCGCGTGTGGAACTTCCCGTGCACCCCTGGAATACATGTACCCTGCTGATATCGCGTGTGAAACTTCCCGCGCACCCCTGGAATACACGTACCCTGCTGATATCGCGTGTGAAACTTCCCCCGCACCCCGAAATACAAGTAGCCAGGAAATTCGCATGTGGAACTTCCCGCGCACCCCTGGAATACACGTACCCTGCTTATATCACGTGTGAAACTTCCTGCGCACCCCGAAATGCACGTAGCCAGGACATTCACGTGTGGAACTTCCCGCGCACCCCTGAAATGCACGTACCCAGCTGAAATGACGTGAGGTACTTCCCGCGCACCCCACTGATACACGTAGCCCGCTTGCCGTGCTGGTACAGGGTTAGCGCAGCCCTTTGCGCTGGATTGGGGATTTTGATGGCTTTTCCCTGCGCGAGAGGCGTTCTTAGTGGCGTAACTGGCGCTGCTGCAGGGTCGCTGCGCCACTGTGCGCCACGGCTGGTTTTGGTGGCTGGTATCCATGAATACGCTGTGCGCTGAAATGGGTTTTGGTGCACGCGGCTGGCGCAGGGATTCGCACGCGCACACTGTGCGCCAGCCGCGTGCGCCACTTGTGCGCTGAATTCTATGAATTACCCCCTTAATGAATTATCTGTCAAAATCTGAGTGTCATTTTTAGCAATTGCAAAGGGTTGCCTCTTATTTTGTGAGGGAAGGTCAGATTTTGATTCTGTGTGCTGCCTAATATTAATATTCCTGACTCCTTGCTGCTTCTTTCTATCCACTCATCTATCTATCCATTTGATTAATTGTAGGTTGAGGGAATATTGCAGGGGGAAACCTTAACTCGGGTGCTATCTATCCTAATTGAATACGTGCTCCTATTCGTTTGTGCTTTGGAGATGTTCGTGTAGAAGATTTACCAAGTGTATTTCAGTGATTTTCATTGTAATTATCACCCCATTGCTGCCAAATATAAAAATGTGTGTGATTTCTTTGAATTTTAAAAATAAATAAATATTGCATTCCCACCAAACGGCCTGGTTCATGGTCCATAGTGACCCGGGTATTTGTAAAAGGGGGTGCGAGATGGTCTGTGTGCCATCTCAATTTGAATTCGTAGAAAATAAAGAGAAAGCAATCCAATTGCGCGCTACATCCAAGGCTAGGGGCAAGCGTCCTGGTCCAGTGTGTGTCGCCTGATTGAAATCCTTAATAAAATTGGGGGCTCGTAGCAGGGATGTGGGTTTGTGTTGCCACCCATGGCAGTTTAACACAGCAGACTGACCTGCAAGGTAGTGATAATTTGTGTGGTTGGAACACTGGGTTACACTGTAGGAGCACCTCTCCAAAACAAATATTCTTAGTACCAAGCCTGTGTATAAAATTAAAACTAAATTCACCACAAAAATATACAAAAAGCAAAAAGCAACAGAATACAGATTACCCTTACATAAATAAATTAATAAAGAAAGAACACTTTCCAAAATAACCACGGTAGAGATAAATATGGTCAGGAAGCACCTTCTGCACAAGTTATTTTTCAGAGGGGAATGGGCAGAGCAAGATGAAAAAGTCTGGCTAGAAGAAATTATGCAACAGGTCACCGCCATGACCATGGACACGTGGCAGGACTGTGGCCTATTACATCAAGCTTTGAGCAAGTTATACATGACTCTGAAAATTAGAGAAACAGATTAAAATTTTCAGAATCGCAGCCTTCATGTACCTCCATTTGGGAGTGATGCGAGAAAAGCATGAGGAAAATACAACTCCTGCGCAAAATCAATCTGAACTCTTAATTAAAATCCAAACTGAACTAAAATTAGCAGCACTAAAATTGCAAAAGAGCCGAGATTCTGAGGCATAATCTGGAAATTACATCAAAGAATTAAAATAGGACTTAGCTCTCCAACAGCAGAATAATGTAGACCAAGAGGTCCAAATAGATGCATTAAAAGTAGAGTGTCAGGAAAAGGTTGACTCCTGGGAAGAGAGTCAACAGAAGCTGACTCAACAATTAACATATAACAGGGGCTATGCAGGACAAATAACCATGCTGCAAGATCAGGTCAAAAGGTTGGAAGAGGAGAATAATAAATTCATTATTAAAGAACTCCACTCCCAAGCAGAATTTGATCAAGAGCTCCAGAAAGTAAATATCATCAAGCAACAAAGGGATGGCCTCGCTGAACAGAGGGGCACCCTAATTCAGGAGAAAGATGCCCTATGTCAGGAAGTAAGCAATTTAAAAACAGAGTTACAGGAAAGTGAGTTGGGCCTCCAGAAACTAAATGAACTCAAAACAGAATATGGAAAGTTACTGGAGCACACCAGACGGGTAGAAGGTGCTCTGGAAGATAGCACCGAAACTAAAAATGCACAAACTCAGGAGGTGAGTCTCCTGCAACAAAAGTTGGTTCAGTGTTCGCAAAATATACAGGCAACACAAAGAGATAATGAGGCCCTCTGTGAGGAGAAAGAGGGGCTCCACAAGCAAGTGGCAGTTCAAGAGTGGATCATAGAGGCCAGTAAAGCCCTGATAGCCGAGCAGAAGGCTTAGATCTTTGCCTACTATCAAGAGGTAGGGGCTGAGAAGGAAAAACTAGCGAGGTTGGAGAAAGAGTATCCTATATCTAATCCAAACTAGAGGGGCCCCAAACAGGTAGAGAGGGACAGGGCAACCCCTGATCATAGTATGATGACCTGTGTACTAAGGGACTCCAACCCATTTAATACGTTGTGCACTGCTGACTTCATGACTACCGGTTCACATGAGCCAGAAACCATGAGTCCATCAGAATTAAATAGGTCTAGCATGATGAAGCTGACAGGTCAGCGCCCCCCAGAAATTGATAGAAGGGCATCCCTGTATAAATACAAAAATATAATGGCTGGAAACCTCCTATGAGGAGAAAGTTAGGGAATTTGATCTGCAGAATCACCACCTCCAAAGGGACCAGCTGGTTCGATTTGCACAAGAACAACAGGAAAAGAGGCCCCAAAAGAGCATCCTGAAGACTTCCACCCAATCAGGGAAGTGGGGGGATACTCTGCCAACCCTGGAAGCAGGGAGGAGTCAGAAGACTACTCTCCTGTGCTTCACTGGCAAGAAGAAACTAGGCCCCACCATTCTGCAAGCCGCTCCCAAGCTCATAGAATCAGGGATCGCCTAGATGATTATGAGGGGAACTCAAACCGCATCGCCTCTGAGTCTGAGGGCGAATGGACTCGGTGATGCTGCGAAAGAAGACAGATAAACCAAAAAGAGTTCTAGTGAAAGACTCCATTAGGCAGATCAAGGCCATCTGGATTTTCATGACACTGTACAATAAAAATGCAAAATATTCTGTCTGGAAGCATTTTGAACTCTATGAACAAATGATGGACACATTTCACATAAAAGATAGCCAGAACTGTATAGATTATGCTAAATGGACATTCTCTCCAGAGTACTCCAGCTTCTTTGCTGTACTGGAAGACCAAAAACATTCAAGATGGGCCATCTACAAGGCGGCCATCTCGAAGCACTTCTCCACCCATAGAAACCCCCAAGAGGCTCGCAAAGCGGCCAACAATCTACAGTGTGGAGAAGACCAGACCTCACAAGAGTTTGTGCGGGAATTAAAACGTGCCTTTGCCCAAACCACTAGGAGGGTGCGCACGGATGGCACAGAGTTTATCACTACCTGCTTTCAAGCGCTCCCAAAATACATTATGACCCAGCTGGTGAGGGATTTCCATGATAAAAGATCTCTGGACTGGCTAATAGAGCAGGCTACCCGGATATATGTAGTCCAAAACCCTGCAGAAAATAAAAATCAGCTTAAAAACTCCAAGCCAACCAACACCCCTGCTGCTGCTGAGGTGGCAGAGGTGAAGGTTGCCCACATTTTAGACCTAGAAATGGGGCAGCCTATAAAATGGGGGAGCCTAAAAATGCACCAATCCCAAACCAGCAAAACCAGAGGCCAAGACGGCCTTCAGGCCAATCACAAACAGGTGGCAGTCAGGGAGGCAATCTCACCAATGGGACCCCTAATTCTCCTGAATATACAAGTCCCAGATACAAGGGCAACCGATCGATCTTGGGGTACGTATAGACTTTCCAAGCCCAAGCGTGGGGAACCAATCAGGTAAGTACTGCCCCGGAAACTTCCCTACTAATTTCCCCCAGGTGGGCAGTAATCCCCCAAATACTGGGTTAAGTTTCTTTCCCCGGTCTCCACAAAACCCCAACCTGCAGGACAACCCTCCTTTCTTTCCCCGTTTTTAGGAGCCCAGGCTGCCCAATTCGGGAGAGGGAAGGACAAAGGTGGAGGGTTACCAAAATCCACAATTCCTAGGGTACTCCGGGAGAAGGCATAGTTACCCTTCCCGTGAACCACCTAGATATGAACAGAGACCCCCCTACCAGCCTGAATGAGTGTTCCAACTGGAGCACCAGGTCCAGAACCTTGCACAGGATCTGGGCTGCATGTTGAGGGCTTGTCAAAACCCTCAGATGAACATGGCGGCTCAGAACTCCACAAACCAAGGGTCTGGCATCCCAGAACAATGACAGGGAGAGAACCTTGACAATTCACTGGTTCCAGAGGAGGAGGCACAGTAGCAATGGGGATGTGAAGCGCTAGAGGAAGCTTCCTTCCTCACCTGTGAAAAGCCCCTGGACACCCAGGGGCGGAACAAAAATCTCTTGCCCCCGGAAATCTGCAACCCAGGGAACAGAGGGTGGGTAGGAGAAATGAAGACAGTTAAAAGGCCCATTTAGTGGAGGAAGTGAGTGTCCTCCAGTTTGAAGGGGAAGAATCCTGAGAGGATTCTGGGAAAGAAATCCTCTCCTTCAGGGATGGGGGAATTCCTCCCAAATAAAAATGGGTCCCAAGAGATCTAAATGAAGACTGGATGGGTGTGGGGACTGATTCAGAGTCGCCCATCCCTGAACCCCAGAATGGTCATCCTGAGAAAAAAATAGTAATGGAGGGATCCTCCCCACAAATTGGTTGTAGTGACTGCCACCCGGTCCGCGGGAGCAACACAGAGTTAAGGGAAACAGAGGATTCCAAAATCTCCACTATTTCAGGATGCCAAATTTTCATTACAGATTCCCTGACTCCGGCACAGAAAATTGTCCAAAACTCCACCGTGTCGGAGTCTAAAATAAAGAAATTGACAACCCAGCTTGCCCAAAATGCACATTACCTTTGTCCGCTTGAGGAGAAGGAGGGGAGATTTTATGCCCCAGTCCAAGTGCAAGGGCAATGTACATTTTCAGCACTGATGGACACTGGATCCCAAGCCACTCTTGTGTAAAAAAGGGTCTTTGAGCAGCTAAATTCAGGAAGGGGGGAGAGATACCAGAAAAATTGAGCGACGCAAAGCGAGACACCCGGTCATAGTCGTGACTCCAGAGGGAACACCCTGTCTACTAGGGAATGACATCTTGCGCAGGTTGTTCCCCCTAATAGACTGTGTGAACAAGGTCCTCTGGACTCAGACTAACAGGCCAATAAAATTAAACAGTGTCAACCATGTTAGTTTAAATAGCACATGCCACATGGTTGAACACAAATCTGATCATATTGAGTTTCATTTCCAGAACAATCAAATACCTGACGTGACAGTAATTGCTGTAGGACAACAAACTGGTGATGGGAACTCCTCTCCATTCCTGAAAATCAACCTTCCTTCCAGTTTTAAGTGGCATTCCACACTGGAAGGAAATATTTTGAAATTTTATACTGATGCACAATCTGAAAATCCCAATTCTATAGTCAAAAGAGATGAGAAACCAGCTCAAATTTTAGCTGACATTCAGAAAATTAGAGAACAGTTGTTCATCCTTATTCAGTTAAATGAGGGGGAAGCAGCCTGTTCTCGCCCGAGTGTGCGTGAACAACGCAAAGAGCTTCATCAGCAAAGCTCCCAAAAGATCCAGCCATTCCCACATTCAAATTGATCGATAAGTGGGAAATGGCCTGGAAACTCCCAATTCCAAACATCTCCTGCCTAGTTGTATGCTCAAAATTTCTATAGATAACAAAGGCATAAAACATAATTGTTGGGTCGTGCGAGATGACCCTGCTGCATTCTATTAAGGCAGTGACATTCTCAATCGGTTTGCCATTAATTTGAACCTGATACATTCCAAGGCCTTGTCCTGACTAGGGGGCAATCCCATGGGCTTTGATGATTTAGAAAAAGCATTTTGGTCTGCCCAATTGCTACAGCATGCGGCTGAAGTTCAAATTGGAGAGGAGGTCACCA
Organism: Ambystoma mexicanum; assembly: GCF_040938575.1. Classification (NCBI taxonomy): domain Eukaryota; kingdom Metazoa; phylum Chordata; class Amphibia; order Caudata; family Ambystomatidae; genus Ambystoma; species Ambystoma mexicanum. Next base: position 53,862,117 of record NC_090933.1, on the reverse strand, counting down.
TCCCAGGATGGACACGACTATTCCCACTTGAATTAAAAATTAAAAGAGGACAGAAACTGCAAAATCCTGACGTATATGTACACCTCAATGCCCCTCTCCAACAGCAGGGGTTGGGGTTAAACCCAACACCATTCGTCAATGTAGAACACAACACCATTCCAATATTGATGCATAAAAGCGACCCTAAGAAATATCTAACAGGAGGGGCCTGAGGGTAGAGGCGTGCCACTAAGCTAAAGGGAGAAAGGCACACAAGAAGCTGGACTACAGGGAGTCCTGTAGACAAGAAAGGATAGGCAACAGAGGCTGTGAACAAAAAGGGGCAGGGAATACAAAGATACAAACACGCTGGGTTCCCTCTTGGGGTGTACACAGAATGGGGAAAGAGAGTTCCGCAGACCTTTGGAACCTCCAATCTTCTGCACAGATTGCTATTACAGGGGCCCACTCTGAATGCTCATGACTGGGAGCAACAGCAGTGGGTGTCTGTACCTGAACCCTAAGGCACGAACAAGGTAACAGTACTCACAAGACTGAAGCCTGTACAGGTCCAGCAGGAACCGAACAATGACTGCTTCCTGAAACAGGAACCAGTACACTGTAAACAATGGCACGAAGAACAACACTGAAACGCGACAAGGGAAGGGGCAGAGATTGCCTGCTGGAATCCAACAGTCAAACTCTGTACATAGGATTTACATAAAACACAAGTGAAGACAAGAACAGAGATATCCAGGGAAAAGGAAGTCAAAGAGACTAAGGTTCAAAACAGAGAACCGGAAGAAAGGAAGGGCAGACACCTAGTATCTAAATGCAGGGAATGGCGACCGGAAACTGTACACGGGAATCAAGAACAGTAACTCAGGGCTGGAAAGACAAGAGAAAGCTAGCAGAGGAAAATCAAGGAAACAGTATAACTGAAGTGGATAACCAAAGGGGAGGACTGAAGACTCAAGGAAGAAAAGGACAGGAATCATGAACAGAGAGCTGCAGGCAAGGAAGAGAGCAAGGGAACAGTAGCCAGGAAACAGAGGGCTTTAAATAAGAAAGGGAGCAAGGGGGCTGTAGCCAGGGAACAGAGGGCTGCAAACAAGGAAGCAGGGCTGCAGTATGGAAGGCACAGAGGTGCAGGCAAAAGGCAGGAGAGAGAGGGCTGAGAAGCAGGGCAGCAAGGCAGGAAGCACAGGGCTCTGGAACAAGAGCAGGAACTGGAAGCCACAGGACACAGCAAATATCAAAGGAACAGGGCAACAAAGGGCTGGTAGAAAGCTCAATGCAAGAGGCCTGTGCTCCTGCAGGCAGCTGCTTAAATACAGAGCTGTCCTGTGCTGAAGTAGGCTAATTAGCAGCACCTGGAGCAGCACACCTGAATGTAATTGGCCTCTGCCCCCTCTAGTTCTGGGAAAGCGAAAGCTGCACTGTTCTCTAAGGCTTCTGGGGATTGTAGTGCTAGAATTGCTGTATAGGAATAGCCAGGAAATGGGAACAGCCACAAGGTGCATTATGGGACATGTCGTTTGTAAAAGTAAATACGAAAGTTCCAAAGCCTTGTAAACGGGAAGTAAAGACAATAATATGAATAGGTGTTGTCCAGGGAGTATTACGGAAACAATTGAGTCCTAAATAGTCCACGATTGGGTGCCAATTGGTGCGCCAGTGGCACAATCGTGACAGTATACCCCTCTCCAGGCCCCATGTAGTTAGACCAAAAAGAAGATTGAGTCCAAGGCCTGTCTCACTGTAGAAGGGTCTTATACTGTGATAGCACATCATAATGAACCAAACCCTGTTTAAGGCTTCAATGTGAGAGTCTTTAAAGGAGGACACGTTTACATCCAGTAGAACCTTGTTGTTTAAATCCAGGAAAGGCAAGTTTTCAGAGGTACAAAGCACTGCAATGCGTCCATGGACTGAGGATCTGTGAAGCTCTGCTGTATGCTCCATTGCTTCTTTCTTGAAGAAAGACATTTTCAGTAGGACTGGCAATGGTGCATCATTGATAGGTGGAACCAGGGCTATGGCTGGATTGGTTGCCTTAGGGGGTTCTTCCAAATCTTCCAGTGTATTGATAGTCTGTGTGATTTTCTTATTGGAAGGCACATCAAGCAAGGCAGGAAACTCATTGCAATGTACAAACAAGCGTGCATCTTTGTTTGTAAATGATTCTTCACTGGCATTCATGTACCTGGAAGGGTTCTTGAAAGGAACAGTAAGCTCTAGAACAGTATCTGTCTCAACAAAAGGGTAATTTGAGGGATGTAGATCAGGATTCCCTTGGAGGTTCTGTAGAGGAGGTCGCATGCATGGCCTGCACCCATGCCCCCCAGTTTGAGGTACCAGGAGCATAGTCGCCAAGGTATGTGACGTTTGAAGAGCAAATGAACCAACAGAGAGCCATGCTGCGACTCTGCCCAGTGTACATCAGAAGAGCCGTACCTGTTGAAGCACCCATAACCAGACAACCATGGGCTGCACAATACCCTCTTAAGCAACCATACCAGCAGCTGAGACGAAATGAAAGAGTATCTACAGACGGTCCACAAAGAGACCCAAAGAGCCTTAATGGATGGCCAGTGGAAATTACATAAGGGCCAGGACAGACTCGCGAATGAACCAAAACGGCTATCAAGGATAACACGTCAGTGCAAGCAGCCACGAAAATAGATGCAAGAGACACGAAAGAGGAAGCAATGTTGAAACGTAAGGAACCATTGCTATAAGGCAAGATGGAAGAAACCAACCAGTTAATGCATGTAAATAGGCTTGGAATGCAAGAAGCTAAGAAAACGATACTGCTTGCAATGCTTAGTAGAAGAATAGAGAGGCAAGCACCAACCATATATCTACCTCAATAAGGCACATTATACAAGTGCGACTCCATTTTGTTAAGCAGAAGTATGCCCAGGCGGCCAGGGGCCTACCAGGCCAGGTTTCATATTCCAGCTGAAGCCAGGAAGAAAAGCGGAATCGAAACTCAACAAAGAGCAGCTCATGCCTGGAAAGTCGAGGTCAACCCAAGGAAAGGGGGAGAGCAGCAATGCTGGAGAATTGAAACTCCAGAGCATACCAGCCTGCCCCGTGAAGGTCAAGATAAGAGGGGCCCAGGCAGGTGGCGAGGCTAAAGGAGAATCAAATACACAAAAAGCTGGAAACTGAAGCAGATTCATGGTGAACAGACATGTGACCAGACAAGCGCAAAGAATTACCAACGTCTGATGTCACCCAGATCCAAGGGTGCCATAACGTCTCCATATAGGAGGCTACAGTTTCGAGGCCATGCCCAGCAAACTAATTGACACATAGCTCAAAAGGCCTGATTGATGGAAGGGAGGCAGGGTGAATCTTGGGACACTAGGCACCTGGGTGTCCAGTATGCATTCTGCTAATTAAAGTGAAGATTTACGTCTAGGGGTGTAACCTGCCCAATCACAATGGACCAAGTTATCTAGGGTCCTATAGATAGTAGAACCAATGAGATGTCGTAGTTGTAGTGACGTCTATCACGCGTGATGTAGAGGGTTGGGCGTAGATGCCCACCCAATTAGAGTTATCCAATCTGCATGCTCTGTTACCATATACAGTTATAGCACCTATACTTAAGTTACCTTTCCTAACCAATTATATTTCATGACGAATTTGTAGAGTTAGACGTCACTGATGACAAGTTTTGTGTATAAAAGATGCTGTTTGCATGAAGTTCGAGGAAGTTGGAGCGAGACAGGTGATCGCAACAACGCTGATTTCCAATTGTTTCCCTGTTTGATGTACTTGTCATTAAACGGACTTCCCTTTGCCAAATTACTGAGTTCTCATTATTGAGTCATGTTGGAGTAAGTGAATCCTGCACCCCATCCCTCACATGGTGCAGCTATCTTGTTTTACAGGTACTAGAGGGTGAGCACTGACCCATGGGCCCGTCAGTGAAAACACTGCCCTTCTGTACACTTGGTAGCAGAGGATCGTTTCGGCCATTAACTATCGAATATATATAATTTTAAGACACCTATAGACCGACTGCACAAAGTAACTCTCGGCCTCCAGCAATATCACAAGTCTTATCGCCATTTCGGCTGAGAAGGCTGAGAAGATTCCCTTGGACAATTATAGTGTAAGTCCATAAAATCTGCAGTGGGTCTGAAGGAACCTGCCTTTCCAAGCATAACCCTTCTTATTCCCACGGGCAGCAAATCGGAGGAAAAGACCGCAAAAGGCTGAAGAGGAAGGGGCGGTGATCCTGAGGATCCAGAGAGGAAGAGATGCGAGCGGTGAGTGAAACGATAAACTCGTTACTTTGGCAAATGTTGTGTAGGCATTAGAACAAATAAGGGAAAGGTAACGGAGGGTGGCGGAGAAAAAATAAAAATGTCAGAAGTAGAGAAGACTGTAATATATATATAGATATATATATATATATATATAGTAATGACTCGAGCATAACCGATATGAAAGGATACCAGGGGGGCACCTGAAATAAAAACGAAAGGATACCAGGGGGGCACCTGAGATAAAAACGAAAGGATTTGCCTTGTTCCTGCGCTTTAATACAGCAGCCAGAAGAAACGTGAACTCAGCCCACATAATGAGGTACAATTAGACTATGGTGACGTTTAAAGACACATCAAAGGAGTTTTTTTAAACTCCATGACGGGGTATTGATTAGAAGGCAGGTATACCTATGACCAGTTGGTGTCCGTCTAGTCTCTCAAGTGTCTGTCATATGTGTTCTGTTGTATGTCAAATGTAAAAGAACTGTATCGTTGATTGTTTGAAATTAAATTTGGTTTTACGCGATTCTGTAAAGAAGAGGGAATCGCCAATGAATTGATGGTTTTGAGTCAATTGATAGTATAAATTACGCTCATACTATTAGAAGGATAACAAACTGTATAAATATTGTTGGTGACAAAATTGAAAATGGAGGAGGTTACCCCACTTGCGCATCTGTGCAAGCAGCTACCTAAGCATGCACCTAAACTCAAAAAGTACAGCACAGAGTGGGTTAAGGGTGCTGCCCACAAGATGTTTATGCCTTGGCCACAGAATGGGTCCCTATCTAAAGCCGTCTTACAACATATGACGACTTAACTACATGCCATGTACACATGCAAAAAATTAGAGAAACGCCTCGCTGTTCTGGAACTTTGGAAGATGTTCGAACAGACGAAGGAGGAAGAACCACCCGCAGACTGGATATTAAATGTATGTACGGAGGGGGGTGAGATGCCTACCGTGCCACCAGCCCCACCGTAGCCAGTCATCGAGGGAAGTAAGTCAGAGGGACTCTGCCCACTAAGAGAACTAAAGGCAGCCATGGGGTATAGCAATCCTGCATATGAGTCACCTACGTACAGTAGTGATGACAATAAGGGAAAGGAACAGGAAAACAATCTTGCCTCCGCAGTCCCGAGGGACAAGGAGCGACGCGAAGATGAAAGGAAGGACCAGGCACCGATTAGTGCACCTCTCGATAAGGAGAGAGAGGGAAAGAAAAGAAAAGGAAATGAAGGTAGAACTGATGAGATAACAATCGCCAAAGACAAATGGATGGGAGGACAGATATTGTTGAAACTAGATGGAAAAGGAAGTGATGATGTGAGACTGAGAGAGAGGTCTGATGAGACGCAAAGAAGGGAGAGAAAAAGAGAAGGAAATGAGGGACGAAAGAATAAAAAGGAAGGATAGGCTGAAGCGAGAACAACTACATCGCGAAGAGCAAGAGAAACAGCTCAATCGCAAACAGAAGGCAGCCTATGACCAGTACAAACAGAATAAGCAAAGGTTGGAAGAAGAGCAAAGAGTACATGAAAAGAGAATCAAGAGAAGAGAAGATGAGGAAATTAGAAGGGCAAAGGAACATAGAAACGAAAGGATGAGGGAAGTAAACAAGGCTAGAGAAGAAACGAGGAAGCGCAAGGAAGTAGATGAGGTAGCAGAAAGTTAGCGCAGACAGAGGGCACGGGATCTTGAATATTTGTAGCGGGAAGTTCAAAAACCCAATCCTGTTGTAGAATGCAAAGACATATAAGAATTCTTTCCTGCGAATGACTCGGTGCAAGGTATAAGTGGGACAAATATTGAAGATGACTTCGACACCAGAAGTATCGGGGAAATGATCGATAAAATATATGATGAGATGGGGCTGGAGCAAATCTCCCAAGGGGGAAGGGAAGACGAGCGCTTGGAGAGCATTCAGCTATATGACACTGAGGATGTCACCCGAAGTAGTGGGAGCAGGGGACTGTCCCTAGACAGGCTGGAGATTAGACAGAACGAAGAAGATGCAAGGAGTTGTGTAAACTGGGAGTATTCAGAATCTGACTCCGGTGGGGAAAGGGAAGATGAGGCACACGAAGAAGGGAGATGGTGCGAAAAGCGGCTCCCAGGGGACCAAGGGGTACAATGGACAGACGCCAGCGAGTACACAACTAAAACATCGAAGTCTGCCGCGCAGTCAGGCTGACATGAAGGAACACCCACCGGTCAGAGGGGGCCATCAGCACCTGCCTATGCAGACAGATTGAGGGCATTGCAGGAATGCTACCCCAGAGGTAGACAGGAGAACTATGGGAAGAGAGAAGGAAGACTGTGCATTCCAATTCCCACTACTATAAAAAGGGGGAGCAGAATATATTCCATGGCCACACATGGATCGGGAAAACCTGAAAAATAAGCTTCCAAGGCTGACATCGGGAGCTGGGAAGTGGATACATGAGTTGGAGAAAATGACAGGGGGTGTCACCTTAGCCATAGGGGACATTAAGGGCCTCCTGATCGCCATACTCGGTGATAGAGCAGACGATGTATGGAAATGGGCAGGGTACCCTAGGGTAACCATAATTAACACGTCCCATGACGGAGCGCCATTTAACAATTATAGGGCAGCAGTGTGGAAAGCGCTACGAACGCTATACCCAAACACTTCTGATATGGGAGCCATAATGACTCGAAAAATGAAAAAGTCAGAGGATCCGTTGATTTATATCCAGAATTTTCAAGACGCGTGGATGCTCGAAACGCACGAGTCTTGGACGAAATCTATCCCTGTATTCTACCATATATTGTGCCAAGGGTTGCCTGAACCGGTGCAAAAACAGCTCAAGAAATTGGTAGGAATAGAAGCTAAACCCTGGGCTGAAATACAGTTAACTATTGCACATTACTGTAGATTGTTGCAGGAAAAAAACTGAAAAAAGGAGGCAACTCGTAAGGGTGAGGAGGCGAAGCTAGTGCAAAAGAAACTCAAACACTGGCGTAACAGGGGCCCCCGCACACAAGTTGTGTGGGGGGGCCCTGGATAAAAAAAAGAAAAAAAAATGTTTTCCAAATTTTTTTTTTCTTTTTCAATTTACTCTGCATTCATAAAGAAATGATTTCTGTAACAGAAATAATTTCTTTATGAAGGCAGTGACTACAAAAAGAAGTGTTCTTTTTGAAGTCTGAGGGCTCTGCCCCCCCATGGCATGGCTGACCCTAGGCTGGAGGCCTCCATGTAATGGGGTGGGGGAAGCCCTATGACTTAAAAAATAAATAGTTTATTTTTGAAGTCACTCTGCCTTCCCAAAGAAATTACTGCCGTTATGGTTCGGTCATTAACGGAAATAATTTCTTTATGAAGTCAGAGTGACTTCAAAAAGAAACAATGGGTCTCATTACGGGTTTGGCGGTAACTGTGCCGGTGCTACCGGCAGGTTGCCGCCGGACCCGTAATGATTTACCGGTGTCCGACTTCCCGGGAATACAGGGAGATTACAAGCCCGTCAGTCTGGGGAGTTAGGCGCCGGCAAATGATAAGTCCCCATTTCCATTGGACTCTATGGGAATGGGGTCCACGGAAGCACCGGCACCATTGATAATGTAGGGTTACAGTTACAGTCCCTAAGTTCGTGGTAGGCCCAGAGACAGTGCAAGGGATACTGTCAAGAAAGAGTCTGGACTCAGTGAGACTCTGAGGGTAGCCAAGCAACCAGTCGGTACAGCAGACAGGTAGGTCAGGTAGGCCAGCAGGGGAGGGAGAGAGAGAAAGCAGAAGAGAAGAGGAAAGGTTTGAGCTGCTTCCGGAACTTCAGGTGGTCCGGCTCAAGTTTGAGAGGGGCAGGGAGGCTATTCCAGATGGAGGTGCCTGCAGAGGAGAGAGATCTACCACCCACTCTCTGCCTGGAAAAGTATTTAACCCTTAGAGAGTTGTAGGTAACAGAGGAAAGGGCTTAAGAAGGAAGATATTTTGGAAGAGAGCGTTGGATGTAGTGTGGGCCCCAGGCCCAGAAAGCCTTCTGGACAATGCAAAGGGTCTTGAACTTGATCCTTGCAGCAACTGGGAGCCAGTGGAGAGATTTCAGGGATGGCGAGTTACTATTCCCTGGGCTTGAGTCCTGTTCTGGATTAGTTGCAGAGGGTGGAGAGGAGAGGAAGTCAGATTGAGAAAGAGGCTGTTGCAGTAGTCCAGCCTAGAGAGAACCAAGCCTCTGGAGACAGTGATCTTCTGGGGGAAAGTCAGAAAGGGAAGAGTACCTTTGAGGAGGAGCAGCTGGTAGTGGGACTTCCTGGTGACGTCCGAGATGTGAGGAGAGAATGAGAGAGTGGAGTCAAAGATGACACCAAGGTTGTTTGCCTCACAGAATGTCGAAGGAAGAGGGCCCAAGTCGGGCGGCCAGAGTGAGAGAGGGAAAGCAGGGGCAGGAGTCCAAATGATAAAGATCTCCATCTTACTGACATTAAGGCAGAGATCATTAGAGGCACACCAATCCTGAATCGCAGATAGACAGTCAGGAATGAGCGAGAGAGGAGAGGAGTCTGAGGGGAGCCTGAAGGAAAGCGGAGTGTCATCCGCATAACACTGAAAGTTAGAGGCGAAGGTAGAGATCAGGTGGGCCAAAGGGGCCAAGTAGAGGTTGAAAAATCAGGGTGAGAGCATGGAGCAGAGAGAAAGGGACCAAGTTGGACCTGGGAGGGGCTGTCCAAGAGGAAGAAGGGCAGCCACTCAAGGGCCTGATCCGTGATGCCCATGTTCTCATGGAGTCGATTGATCAAGATTGATCAGGATGGTGTGGTTGACTGTGTCGAAAGCACAGGAAAGATCAAGGAGGATGAGGACAGAAGGAATGCTGGGATCAAGGTTAGAGAGCAGATCTTCACAGGTGTTCAGGAGAGCAGTTTTTCTGTGACTCTGGCAGCTCTGAAGCCAGACTGAAGGTCATGCAGCACAACCAACAGATTCCGTGTGGAGAGTAAGCTGGGAGATGGACAGCTTTTCCAACAGTTTGCCCAGAGATTGGGCGATAGATTGCCAGGCAGGCAGGATCGGCAGACAGCTTCTTGAGGAGTGGATGCATAAGGGAGTGCTTAAGGGGAGAGGGGAACGTGCCAGTGGTGAAAGTATGATTACAGAAATTGGCCAAGGCTGGAGCGAGGGTGTGTGCATTAAAACACATATTTATATCATTCTGCGAGGGCAGTGTGCAGCATATATCTTCAGCAACACATTTGTGGGTATTGCACAAGCGTGATGATTTATGGCGGGCCAGAGTGTGGCGTGACCAGTGATTTGTTGCTGAGTTGGGGGGCCCCCTCAGCATGGCTCGTAGGGGGGCCCCCACATTTTGTGTTATGCCACTGCTCTCAAAGTATGCTCTCGAGGGAGCCATGTTGACAAGCCCAGCTGAACCAAGCGCACAACAAGCGACTAACCCATCGCAGAATAACCAGGGTAGCGCAGGATTTTGCCCGAGGGGAAGGGGTTTTGGAGGAAGAGGATGGCAGAGTAATCAGGGAGGGTTTCGAGGTAACCAAGGAGAGTTTTGAGGTAACCAGGTAGGTTTTCAGACCAACCAAGGTGGATTTCAAAATGTGCAGATGGGCAGTCCAGCCACGCCAGAATGACAGATGGCCCGACCACCGCCAGTGTGTTGGGTGTGTGGAATAACAGAACATGTGGCGCGCGTGTGCCGAAACCAAGGCATGTGGCAAAATGGCCAAGGAATGGGAACAGGCATGGTGAATCAGCCCGTCGTCCCACAACAAGGCGGTGCGCAGAATCACACAGTGCAGCAAGGTGCGCCGCAAGGGGTTCAACCCACGAATGTGGGGAACTTGCCACAGGGACAATCCCAACAGGCACCGCCACAAATGCCTCAGGGCACTAACTCCGGAGGGGGAGTCAACCCTGAAAATGGGGGAAATCCACAAGTATACAGTGGGCCGAACTTATATATGAAATAGGACAGCTCACGGGAGACTCTGATGTGCTCTATCCTATCAGTGACACCAGACCCTAATAGCGACCCTAGGGTGAATGTTGTCATAGTTTAAAGAATATACCTTCTTAGTTGACACGGGTGCAACACGCTCGTGCATACGAGAAGGCAAGTTTTCCTTGTCTGGCGAGGCCATAGACACTCAGAGTTTCACAGGAGCTCACATTAGAGTTCCCTTTACAGACGCGCTCCCAGTCTCTGTAGGAGAGCGCGAAATGAATGTTCCCTTATGGTATTCACGTCAGACCCCAGTAAACATCCTGGGTCGGGACTTAATGACTAAGTTGAATATGGCAATCTTGTTTACTGAGAATGGTATAGTGTGCTCCACTCCAGGAATGCATTATTCAAACATGTGTGAAATGATCAGAGCATACTCAGGACATATAGCCATGAGAGCTACACCGTTAGAGCCAGAAGTTTTCGCATATGGAGTGCTGGTGCTCATGGCGGGATTGGCAGGCCTTGCAGATAAAACTATGAGAACCCCTGATGAGTTTCTATTGAGACCAAGAATACCTATGCATGAAGAAGAGGGACAAGTATTTCCCTTAATGATACAATCTGCCGCAGTGCAAGGGAGAGTTGTATTGGTCCAAGGATATGATGACGAAGGCAGACAATGGTGTGCGATTATCGCCATCGGAGAAGGGTATCGAGTGACTGACGTCACCGATGATGATTTGTTCGAAGAACACCCTGACCTAGAAGAGACAAGGGTGGAAGTGAATCTCATATTTTGGGTCAAAATGATCAAACGGGAGGTGCCACAGAGAATGATGTTGGCACTGATACATTCAGAATACTTTGATGATGACATGGCCCAAGAACCTGTCGCAGTATGGACCACAGAGCCCTATGACGTAGGACTCCTGAAAGGGGCAGGAGAAGTGAAAATTAAACTGAAACCAGGAGCAATTTTACCTCAAGTGCGACAATATCCCATGTCCAGAGAGGCAGATAAAGGGATCACGAACACAATTTCCGTCATAATGGAGCAGGGCATCCTTGTGACTTCAGAATCACCTTGCAACACAGTGATTTACCCTGTCAAGAAATCAAAGGGAGGGTCTTGGTGTTTAATCCAAGATTTAAGAGCATTAAACGATATTGTTGAAGCCGAGTTCCCTCTAGTCCCTAATCCATCCACAATTTTATGCAACATACCCACTGAGGCAAAATATTTCATGGTGATTGACTTTAAAAATGCATTTTTCTCAATCCCGTTGCACCGCGACTCACAAGACCTGACATCATTTACCTTCAGACAAATGCGCCTGAAAAGCACGAGGTTGCCACATGGGTATTATGAGTCTCCATCCATTTTCAACAGAGTCCTGCAGATGGACCTAAGCAATATTGCAGTAGACAGTGTTGTTTTGCAGTATGTGGATGACATTCTGATCTGCAGCATCACTGAGGAACAATGCAGGTGCGACTCTGTCAGCTACTGACTATCCTGGCTGAGAAAGGATATACAGTTGATAAGGAAAAGTTACAATACTGTCAGCGAGAGGTGTTGTACATAGGTCAGCTAATCTCACACCAAGGGACAAAGGTAACCCCAGAAAGGGCTGAAGCTATCATGAACACAGTTAAGCCACTCACTATAAGAAAAAATGCAAAGCTTCTTAGGCCTATGCAATTATGTCAGAGCGTGGGTCTTCGATAACAGCTCGTACACCAAGCCCTTGCTTCAGGCCCTAAAGAAGGCCCAGGCGACAAAGGAAAAAATAGAATGGACTGAGGCAATGGAAAAGGGGTTTGCAGAACTCAAGGGGGTGATTTGTAAGGCGCCAGTCCTAGGGATTCCTAATTATGCAGAGAAATTCTACCTGTTTTCACACACCAATGGCAATTTTATGATGGCAGTACTCGCTCAGCGAACCTCGCTGGGGTACAACCCCCTAGCGTATTACAGCAGGAGTCTGGACCCGGGTATGAGAGGCCACTTCCCATGCAAACAAAATCTAGCTGCCGCCGCATTCGCCATCAAGAAGGCATCATCCATTGTGATGGGGTGCACTATGACTTTGTACGTCGAGCACTCGTTATTCGCCATACTAGAGGAGCCAAAGGGCACGCTGACATCTCAGAGAGCATTCGCATATGAGGTGATTATCTCTAACCCAACGATCAAAGTAGTTTGATGTAAAACTGTAAATCCAGCTACGTTCATAGCAGAGCCAGTCACAGAGGGAGATCCTATACACGACTGTGCAAACTATGAGGAATTGTATGATGAAATCCCCAGGGTAAAGGAAAATGCCCTGGCAGGTGGTGAGATCGTGTTCATTGATGGTTCATCAAAAATCGATCAAGAGGATGGACTAAGGTATACAGGCGTGGCCGTGGTAAAACACCTAGCAAAGGTAGAGTTTCAGGTACTTGTCAGTGCACGAATACCATCTCACTATTCTGCGCTAGCTACAGAACTATTGGCGCTGATACTCGCCAGTGAGAATCATGCAGACCAGGAAGTAATGGGGTACAGTGACTCCACCTATGTGACATCTACCGTGCACACAGATCTAGCACGCTGGAAAAGGAGGGGCTACCTCCGAGCGGACGGCACACCAGTGCAACATGCAGCCTTATTGGACAGGTTGATAAAAGCACTACAGCTCCAAGTGGGCATAGCGGTCGTGAAATGCACCGCCCACACCAAAGGGACAGATTTTGTGTCACGTGGAAATCATGAAGCGGACACGGAAGCCAAGCGTATGGCATCCAAGAATTAATCAATCATGGACGTGGAGGTGGCATGTACCCATGAGCGTATGATGGTAGCACGAGCCACACCAGAGGCCTATAGCAACATGGGACAGACTCAACTAATGGAACTGCAAGGGGAGGCACCGCAGGAGGAGAAGAATTTGTGGAAGTGTCGAGGGTGTTCCTTAAACCCCTCTGACAGATTGTGGAGGCAAGACAGCACTGGTAAACCAGTAATGCCTGTCGCCCTACTGAAGGTAGCATTGGAACAATTGCACTACCCTATACATATCTCAAAAGAAAATCTTGCTGCAACACTCGCAGAAGACTGGTTTCCGCCGAATTTAGCGGAGCATGTTGCATTTTTCATGGTGAACTGCATAATCTGCTAGCAATTCACTGCTGGGCACACATTAAAAGTAGTGAGAGGAATTATCCCCTGGCCAAATGGGCCATTCCAGCACTTGCCTATCGACTACGTCGACATGATTCAAGTGTGCAATGGGTAAAGGTATTTAATTGTGGTGGTGGTGGTGTGTCCATTCTCTAGATTGATAGAAGCAGGTCCCTGTACACACCCAGACTCTACCTGTGCTGCCAAATTTCTAGTGAGGGAAGTGTTCCCTAGATGGGGGTGTGCGAGGTAATGAGGTCAGACAACGGGGCTCACTTTGTCAATGCAGTTTTCAAGCAGATCAGCTTGGTGCTTGGTATAAAGCACAAGTTCTCGTTGGTGTATCATCCAGAGGGGAATGGCATATGAGAGAGGCTCAGCGGCTTGCTAAAGGAGAGGATAGCTTAGTTGAAGCTCACATTAAAAAAGGGATGGTTGCACTGTCTACCACTGGCATTGTATGCACTTCGGAACCAACCCGGCTCCGACCATCATCTCACGCCACACGAGTCACAGGCAGAAGGATGAGGACCCCTCTTACCCCCCGAGATAGAGCTAGATGTGATGCCCAGCCAACAAGAGAGGTTTTGGGAACAGAGATGCAGGAGTACCTGAACTTTATGTCATCCAGCGCCTTTGTCATTTCAGACCAGCTGCAGCGACGGTGAAAGGGTTGCAGAGCAGCACAAGACACATCAGGAAATGCTGAAACAGACACTGTGCAAAGTTTATGTGCGCCTCTCGTCTTCCCTGGTGATGCTGTGCTTATAAGGAACTTTACAAGTATGAAGTGGGATGAGCCACGATTCAATGGCCCTTTCATCGTGGAAGACTGCACTCCTTCAGCCATCAAACTCCAGGGCAGAAGGACATGGCTCTTCCTAAATTACATTAAACTATATGTTGGAGAGAGCCCTCCAGCTGCATCTAACCACGAAGAAACCACAGACAACGGGGAAGAACCTCAGCACGTGCAGACAAGATACATGGCGAGGAAGAAGGACGCATGAGCAGCAAAATAAAGGCAAAAGAACTCTGTTTCAAATTGTGGCTTTAAGCAGGACATTTCCTCAGACCAGAGAAAGGTGATAAAAAACAATAATACAGACACTGTGCACTGCAGTTGCAGGGTGTAGAAGGGAGCTACACATCCAAAGCCACAACAACGTTGATAAAACGAACTCTTGAATCACGTCACACTCAAGTAGTATAAAGAATCAAGACTCTGATAGACGGCAAATAAGACATTTCTGAGAGTTTAAAAAGGTATCTGGAAGCAACCAGCGTTGTTTAAAGAACTTATGGTATCTCCCAGCAGAAACCTCAAGTGGGATGTGCTCACATACTTCCAGTTGATGGTGATAACATATCCGTCACTCGCAGGGAGAGAAACCAGTGTCACAGACTTTATTCGAGAACCTGCCAACAAGAAAGTAATCTGCCAACTGCTGACTGTCATCACGGAAGCCTTCGCAGAGCTACCCAAACACAGCAAAAAGGACACAAATTCTTCCACCACCGGTAGACATTGATGAACTCACCTTCACTTTGTTCTTTCAAATAATCGAGAAATGGCCGGGACTCGTCGGGAGAACAACTGACACACGCACTTTCATCAGAGACCCAAGAAACCTAGCTCAAATGAACCAGCTGTGGACTAAATTAAATTACCTAGTGGCAATCCACGCAACAGGGAAGT
Source organism: Ambystoma mexicanum (assembly GCF_040938575.1). NCBI lineage: Eukaryota > Metazoa > Chordata > Amphibia > Caudata > Ambystomatidae > Ambystoma > Ambystoma mexicanum. The sequence continues at coordinate 53,847,059 of NC_090933.1, read as the reverse complement.
GCAGAGACTGTTCGAATCAAAAGAAAAGCTTGTGACCAGGACCCAGTAAGACAGGACAAATGTCCCTATCACCCGAGGACACCCAGCTGGCACATAATGTTTAGTCACAGCCTATCCGGAAATGGTGGGGAGGCCTGCAGATGGTGACGTCATCACCTTCCTCAGAGATCCAGCCAATATCCCACACATGGACACACTCCTCCACAGCATAATTCTCCAGGTAGAGCTGTCCACGCTCCAGTGAGACTTTCCGCCGTGGGACAGATGGAGGAGACAGAGACAGTGCTTTATCTTTCTGCCGTGGGACAGATTGAGGAGACAGAGAGACAGTGCTTTATTCTTCCGCCGTAGGACAGATCAAGGAGATAGAGACACAGGTCATCATCTTTTCGCCAAGGTACAGATCGAGAAGAGCAGAAACGAGAACTACACCATCCTATTTTTCTTTTTACTTTTCCTATTTTTGCCTATTTTTATTCTTATTTTTCCATGTTTACTTTTATTTTTATTTTGTTTTTATTTTTACAACATTTTATTTTTGTGTGATTTCTAGCAGTCCCATCTTTTCATTCCTTCACATTGAACAGGTTCCAGCATGTCCTCAGGACCAAGGCAGATTCGAGGAGTGCACTGGGACTTTACCTACTATAGATATGCATAATGAATGTGACGTGCCAAAGACGTTAGCCTAACCTTTTTCCATAGTCTAGCAAAAGGAACTGTACTCCATACCCAGAGACTACCGTAATCACCCTCACGAGGGGGGACACTTGAAAAGCACTCGTCACTTTAGTGTTAATGAACTCTTGAGCAGCGAGATCGGAGTAAGAAAAAGAGTTAACAACTGGCAATGGACTTGTTCGAAATGGGGGCCCAGAACAGTAACTTAGTTTTACCACCAACAGAGGGGCGCTCCCGCTTCCCTGGAAGGAAATGCTGCCAGCTGTCCTACAAGTGTACAATGTGTATATGCTTAGTAATTATCATTGTGTTTTTATCTTTGACTATCCGAACTGCATTTTTTATCGGTGCACGAAGCGTCCCAATTTCAGTGCTTCCACCAGATAATGAACGTCTGGGGCCTACGAAAGCACCCAGACCCTATATAGTGATTCCAGTTCCAAGAAAGGGCGATGGTAAAACAGACAAGCTAAAATTAAATGTAATTAGCAGTGATTCATACACACTTGAGTTAATGAATGAAGAAAAAGGCTGGAGACAGGGTCAGCACGGAGTGAATGAGAATGTAGTGCTGACCATTGGACGCATGCACACACTGAGTGCACACGAACAAGGGCAAGTGTCAATGGCAACAGGGCCTCAAACAAGGGCAACAGAAAAGGAGAAAATGCCTACCGAACGAACAGTCCCAGAAAATAGTGGAAGTAACAAAAGGGGGCCAAGTGAGAAACCAAAGAGAGAGGGCATAGCAAAATCCCTCAAAAGAACAGAAGTAGCCACAAAGGAACTCACAGAGAAACACACAAGTGCTAATGGATCATCTGTTCCTGTTCATAGTCAGAGCTAAGAAACTACACAAGGAGCTGAAAATTAGAACTCTAGAGACTATAGCACCAAGCACACCAGCTCCAATGCAAGGAACAAGCAACAGGCCTACGACACAGCCACGCGTTGGGAAGTTGGTGAGCCAATGGTGGTTAGAGGAGGTCTACGAAAGACTACACAAGGGAAGGAAGAGAGACACAAAACCTTCTCCTACCACAGGGATACAGCCAAGGGAACCTGCTTCACCGAGACGCCCACAGTGGAAAAGCAGCACAGACGCATTCAAGGATATAGTTCTAGCAAACTACAGAAGAACGCTGAGAATCAAGAGAAGCCCACATGAAGATAACAATGAACTCAACGATTACCTGGACAGCACAGCCCATCTCGGAAACAACATGTGGTACCAGCACATGAAGGAAGTACGACGAAGACAATCAGAAGAAGAATGCTTCGTCTGTGCTCTTCTACCATACAGCATGGGAAAATCCAAGATCTTTGCGGCTGTAGAAATGAATGTACCCACAGCACACTGTATGTCACACGTAGCAACGTGCAACACCAGAGGACAATTTATGGGCTGACTGATGAAGAAATAAGACTTTGTGAAAGCCATTGAATTTGCGCCAGAAGGAACAAAGTTTACATATCCCAGAAAACGAAAAAAGTATGAAGGGAAATGGATCTACTGCAGCCCAAATGGACAATGCCAGCTAATGACATGGAATAAAGATGAACATGTAAAAACCTCAGGAAGTTTGAAGGGTGTGATAAAAATATGGACTCCAAAGACGCACACATTCACACCATCATGTACAAACCCTAAAGACGATGAACAAGACACTGAAGAATCTAAGGAAATAAATACAAAAGAAGAAGCAGAAGTGGTTGATGAACCGACCGGAGGATGGAGTGTGGAGGAGGTCCCATGCATGGCCTGCACCCATGCCCCCAGTTTGAGGTACCAGGAGCATACTCGCCAAGGTATGTGACATTTGAGGAGCAAATTAACCACTAGAGAGCCGTGCTGGGACTCTGCCCAGTCTTCATCAGAAGAGCCGTACCTGTTGAAGCACTCATAACCAGACAACCATGAGCTGCACGATACCCTCTTAAGCAACCATACCAGCAGCTGAGATGAAATGAAGAGTACCTACAGACGGTCCACAAAGAGACCCAAAGGGCTTTAATGGATGGCCAGTGGAAATGACATAAGGGCCCGGACAGACTCGCGAATGAATGAAAACGGCTAACAAGGATAACACATCAGTGCGAGCAGCCACAAAACTTGATGCAAGAGACACAAAAGAGGAAGCAATGTTGAAACATAAGGAACCGTTGCTATAAGGCAAGATGGAAGAAACCAAACAGTTAACGCGTGTAAATAGGCTTGGAATGCAAAAAGCTAAGAAAACGATACTGCTTGCAATGCTTAGTAGAAGAATAGAGCGGCAAGCTCCAACCATATATCTACCTCAATAAGGCACAATATACAAGTGCAACTCCATTTTGTTAAGCAGAAGTATGCCAAGGCGGCCAGAGGCCTACCAGGCCAGGTTTCATATTCCAGCTGAAGCCAGGAAGAAGAGCGGAATCAAAACTCAAGAAAAAAAGAGCAGCTCATGCCTGGGAAGTCTAGGTCAACCCAAGGAAAGGGGGAGAGCGGCAAAGCTGGATAATCGAAACTCCAGAGCATACTAGTCTGCCCCGTGAAGGTCAAGATAAGAGGGGCCCAGCCAGGTGGCGAGGCTAAAGGAGAATCAAATACACGAAAAGCTGGAAACTAAAGCAGATTCACGGTGAACAGACATGTGACCAGACAGGCGCGAAGAATTACCAACGTCTGATGTCACCCAAATCCAAGGGTGCCATAACTTCTCCAGATAAGAGGCTACAGTTTCGAGGCCATGCCCAGCCAACTAATTGACACATAGCTCAAAAGGCCTGATTGATGGAAGGGAGGCTGGGTGAATCTTGGGACACTAGGCACCTGGGTGTTCAGTCTGCATGCTGCTAATTAAAGTGAAGATTTACGTCTAGGGGTGTAACCTGCCCAATCACAATGGACCAAGTTATCTAGGGTCCTATAGATAGTAGAACCAATGAGACGTTGTAGTTGTAGTGATGTCTATCATGCGTGATGTAGAGGGTTGGGCGTAGACGCCCACCCGATAAGAGTTATCTGATCCGCATGCTCTGTTACCATATACAGTTATAGCACCTATACTTAAGTTACCTTTCCTAACCAATTATATTGCATGACGAATTTGTAGAGTTAGACGTCAGTGATGATGAGTTTTGTGTATAAAGATGCTGTTTGCATGAAGTTCGAGGAAGTTAGAGCGAGACAGGTGATCGCAACAATGCTGATTTCCAATTGTTTCCCTGTTTGATGTACTTGTCATTAAACAGACTTCCCTTTGCCAAATTACTGAGTCCTCATTATTGAGTCGCATTGGAGTAAGTGAATCCTGCACCCCCATCCCACACATGGTGCAGCTATCTTGTCTTACAGGTACTAGAGGGGGAGCACTGACCCATGGGCTTGTCAGTGAAAACACCGCCCTTCTGTACAGTTCATATAGTCTTTGTGAACGGAAGGAAAAGCTTCAAGAAGCATTGACACCAATGACGGAGCTTATCAATAGGTCTTGGACCACTTTGTTCAAGTTCATGTCTTCACTGTTGGTTATGGTATTATCAGGCAAGGGCTGGCTTTCAGGTGGCCGGCCTTCAATGTGTTGTGTGCTCCAGTTGACTGATGGATCTGGGGTATTGACTGAAGACAGAACTGGACTCCATACAGGTGCTGGGTTAAGTTCAGGATGGTTCTCAATATATGACTCATGGTCTGGTGCTGAATGTCTATAGAAGCAGAGTATATATCTGACGTGGTCGCTTCAGTAGAGGCTGTAAGTGTGAGGAAAGGACTGACATCAAGGACAAGAACTGGAAAGTCCTTCAACTCAGCGTAAACTTCACTCAGAAGGTTACACTTGGCTTGTAGTAAAATGGCAGCTTGCACTGTTTGTCCAACTGGAGGAGTGAATTCTTCACTTGTTTTGCCACAGTCTGAGTTACTCTGGCTGGCACAGATATGAGCTGTGTTAAGCTGTAGTTGGTATTCATATGCCAATTTCAGGTCTTCCATCTGCTCTATGTAGGTCTGTATCATTTTCTGTGTTACCATTCCAGGCCTTACCATGTCAATATTCAAAGACATAATGTCGGGTGTTTTACATAGTGCCTCATGGTCTGGTATATTGTGGCCCCTTGCTAGATTCCTGTTAAGCAAGTAGACAAACTCATCATAGAGGTCTTCAGTTTGTCATCTAAGGCACACAGGCTGTTTCTCTAACAGATATGTTCCTGTGACATCTTCCAGACCTACAATGTCGGACTCTGGTGTAGCAGAAGAGCAAGGTGTTGAAATGTGAAGACTAACCTTTGTGTTGCTGTGGTTAGTAGTTATCGGGGAGGTATTAAGAAATCCAATGACCTGTATTGGTCTTTTGTACACAGGACCAACAGCACTAATCTCAGAACACCGAGTGTCATGTCCTATTGAATCAATGTTTTTAGCAACTTGGAGTGACTGTGCAGCTAGCCATGCTGATCTGGAGCAAATTACTTTGGCAACAGGCATCCCATTGATGTATTGCTGTGGTATGCTTTCTGAGGTAAGAGAAGCGCCTGGAGAAGGAGATTCAAGTAGATTCAAATGGGGAGTAGTGTGCCCTGGGAGAGGCTCAGTGGAACACAGGTTCTGTGAGGTAAGTATGGAATTGGCAAAAGGTTCTGACTTGGCAGCACTAAAGCTATTATGGGAATTTCTCATGGGCTGTGCTATTAATGTCTGCAAAAGCGTTTTTCATCTTGCAATTCCCCTTTAGATAGTGGCTCAGGGTCGTAATCACATATTTCATTGTAGTCTAACATTGTTGGATCACTGAGCCAGTGTGTGTAATAAGCATCACGCAAAAAGTAATTTTTTTGAAGATATGTCTCCCTAAGAGTAGCAGTTCTTTTAGCAAAGGTGCGTGAACCTACAGTCTTAAGCATGGGTTTCTTTTGCAGGGATTCAGATACCTTAAATGTGCCTACCCTTACTGGGAAAGAAGAATAATGTGGCTCTTGCATTCTGTCAGGAGCGGCCTGAGGGTAGAGGCGTGCCACCAAGCTAAAGGGAGAAAGGCACACAAGAAGCTGGACTACAAGGAGTCCTGTAGACAAGAAAGGATAGGCAACAGAGACTGAACAAAAAGGGGCAGGGAATACAAAGATACAATCACGCTGGGCTCCCTCTGGGGGTGTACGCAGAATGGGGAAAGAGTGTTCCACAGACCTTTGGAGCCTACAACCTTCTGCACAGATTGCTATTACAGGGGCCCACTCTGAATGCTCATGGCTGGGAGCAACAGCAGTGGGTGTCTGTACCTGAACCCTAAGGCACGAACAAGGTAACAGTACTCACAAGACTGAAGCATGTACAGGTCCAGCAGGAACCGAACAATGACTGCTTCCTGAAACAGGAAACAGTACACTGTAAACAATGACACGAAGTACAACACTGAAACGCGACAAGGGAAGGGGCAGAGATTGCCTGCTGGAATCCAACAGTCAAACTCTGTACATAAATGTCTAATCCCCCACACTAGCGTGAGATGGGGGTTTAGATTCTATAAAAGACAAGGAGGCGAGTATTATGCATTTCAATCTTTACTCTGAACCACAGCAGCAAATAATAAAAAACTTTATAAACGAAATTTTTTCAAAAAACACAACGTTATAACAATGCAATGGGAAACATCCCAGTCCAATATGGTGGGCAGGTCATGCCCTGGGGGTAGCCAATAGGGAGCGAGCCAGTCCCAATATAGGTCCATTCCTTTAGTAACTCCCCCTCTTTCTGACGCTGATCTGTCTCACACGACCACCGAACACCTTCTCCACGTGGAACGAAGAACAAACTCCCATGGAGACGCCGGGGTTGAAACCTTCTGCAACCTGGAGCTCAATCTCCCACTTCTTCCTGCATCGAAGTCATCAACTGCCCTCTGAAACAACAACCGACACCAGTAAGGGTGGGTGGGTGGGATAATACTCGCCTCCTTGTCTTTTATAGAATCTAAACCCCCATCTCACGCTAGTGTGGGGGATTAGACATTCTATGGCAAGACAGGAGGCTCATATTATGCAAGTTCAAAGCCCTTGCATTACATTCACCGCTACATGGGCAATACGCTTATGGTAAAATGTCTTAAAAGTTGATTCCCTTGACCAGTCAGCTGCTTTTAGGATCTGTTCCAAATTACCCCCCAGAAAGGCTGCTTTAGAGGCCATAGCGCCTCGGACTGAGTGGGGACCAAAAGAGGAAGTGTCAACCCCCGCCTCCCGCATAACCCATTTGATCCATCTGGCCAAAGTAGAAGGGGAGACCGGCTTATGGGGTTTCCTGTAGGAAATCAGCAGCTGAGAGGTATTGGGAGGTCTAAAACCTTCAGTTATAATCTCAAAACATTTCAAACAGTTGACAACACATAGTTTACAATCTTCAGGAAAAACTGGATAGGATATCGAAGAAGTCATGCATTTAGTCCTTCGTGAGATAAAGAAAGTAACCCCTTGAGGGGTGAACATCTTATTATCCACATCAAGAGCTCTGATATCAGAGACCCTTTTAATAGACACCAGACATAGTAACATAGCAAGTTTGGCAAATAACTGCTGCAGGGACAGTTCCTCATTAAGAGGCCAGGACCTGAAGAGCTGCAGCACCACATTAACATCCCAAAGAACCGAATATTTCGGTTGTGGTGGAACCTTAATACGGATAGATTTGAGGGCCCTTCGCACTAAAAAGTGTCTACCCACTGGTTCCCCTTTAACCAAAAGATGACCGGCTGAAATAGCCGAACGAAAACCATTAACAGTTCTGTAGGCTTTCCCTTCCTTAAACAATTCTACAAGAAAATTAACCACCTCTACAGGAGGGGCAGAAACGGGATTGAGGTGCCTAGCCACACACCAGCTAACCCATCTGTTCCATGCTGTGGAATACCCTGCCTTAGTAGAGGGCGCCCAGGAGTCCCTGATGACCGCCATAGAGTCTTGCGAAAGTCCTCTGAAGCACCAGGAAGAGCTGAAATCTTCCAAGCCATAAGGGCAAGGTGTCCCTGCAAGACCAACTCGTGAGGGAGACCCTCCAGATCCACTAGCAACTGGGGATCGCAAGGGAGAAGACGGGGAATATCTATTGCCAATTCTAGAAGGGCCGGGAACCAAACTTGAGATGGCCAAAAGGGGGCAACTAGAACCAGAGACACTGCCTGAGTGCGAACCTGGACCAGAACCCGGGCTATCATAGCAAAGGGAGGAAAGGCATACCCCAACTGACCCGACCAATCCTGGAGGAAAGCGTTGGTGGCTAGAGCTAACGGATCTGGTCTCCAACTGTAAAACCTGGGAACTTGACAATTCAGTCTGGAGGCAAACAAGTCTATCATCAGAGGACCCCAGAGGGACTCTATGCGGGCGAAAAGAGACCTGTTCAGCATCCAATCGCTCCTGTCCTGCAGGTGCCTGGAGTTCCAATCTGCAACCTCGTTGCTGACTCCTGGGAGGTATTCCGCTTTCAAGAGAATATCCCTGTCGAGGCAAAAATGCCAAAACTCTCTCGCCAAATCCGCCAAGACTTTGGACCTGGTACCCCCCAGGTGATTGATGTACCTCACCGCAGATATGTTGTCCATGCGGAGGAGAACACAACAATTCCCCTGATCCTTGAGGAGACTCCGAACAGCAAAAGACCCCGCTAACAACTCTAGGCAATTGATATGGAGCAGTTTCTCTGACTCCGACCATTTCCCTCCTGTGGAGACCTGACCCAATCTGGCTCCCCAACCCGATCTGCTCGCATCTGACTCCAGAACGACATCCGGCGACGGGCCAAATATTGCCTTGCCATTCCAGGCCTCCATGTGCCTGAGCCACCACAGAAGTTCCAACCTGGCCTCTGGCGGCAATTCCACCATTTGGGAGTAAGAGAAACACTTGCGCAAATGCCTGGCCTTTAAGCGTTGCAGTGCTCTGTAATGTAGGGGAGCAGGGAAGATAGCCTGAATGGATGCCGACAACATCCCTACAACTCTGGCCAACTGCCTGAGGGAGATCCTCCCTCTCCTGAGGAGTAGACGAATTTCCTTCTTTATCTTGGACAGTTTGCTGTCTGGGAGAAGAAGGATGCAAAGCTTTGAATCTATATTGAAGCCCAGAAATTGGATACATTGCGTAGGCTTCAATATGGATTTTTTTACATTTATCACAAAACCTAGATCCTGTAAGAGGGTCACAGTAAATTTCAGATGAGAACACAGAGTTTGACAATTCTGGGCCAGGAGCAACATGTCGTCTAGATAAACTATGATCCGAATCCCCCTGGACCTGAGAAGAGCCATCACAGGGCGCATGAGCTTGGTGAAACACCATGGGGCCGAGGACAGGCCAAACGGAAGGGATGCAAACTGCCACACTCGACCCCCCCACTGAAACTGAAGATACTCCTGATGTGGGGGAAAGACGGGAACCACTAGGTAAGCGTCTTTGAGGTCCAATTTGACCATCCAGTCTGGAGGGAGAAGAGTATCCCTGAGTAAATGAATTCCCTCCATCTTGAAGTGGTGATAAACCACAAAAGAGTTGAGAGCTTTCAGGTTGATTACTGGACGAAACCCCTGGTCCGGTTTCGGAACTAGAAAAATGGTACTCTGGAACTGAGAGGCCCTGTAAGAGGCCGGGACTACCGCCCCTTTGGAGATGAGATCCCGTACCTCCCCATCTATAAGGGATTGTTTGACTTCGTCGAACACCAAAGGAAGGGGAATGGACAACTGGCAAGGAGGGGCATAGAACTCTATCTGATAACCCTGAATCGTTTGTAGCACCCAAGGATCCGAAGTGAGAGCCTCCCACTGTGGAAGGAACCTGGCTAGTCTGCCACCTAAACTTTTGAGGGAAAAAACTTTTAGCACCTCGGAAATTACCTGCTGGCCCTCTTGATCTTCCGGCTCCCCTGCCGGCACGTCCTCTCCAACTGGAGTTTTGTTGCGGATAGAACTGATTATGTGCTCCTCGAGCAGAGGAGGTATGGTATGCGCCACGGGGCGCAAACTGTCGGGGGCGGGAGGAGCCCTGGGAAAAACGGCCGGAGGAGCGGGCCCTACCTCGTCCAGCCTTGTTAAAAACCTTTGGGGCAAAAACCTTTTTTATATTAACCTGCGCTTTGTCCAGCGCTGTAAATGTGTGAACATAAGCTGACAAATCTTTCAGGAAAGAATCCCCAAACAAATTACCCTGAGCTGCAGGGCCACCTTCCCTCTCTGACATGTCTGCCAGTTTGGAATCCAACCTCATTAATAATGATTTCCTCCTCTCCCTACAAATGGAGGCATTAGCATTGCCGAGCAGGCATACTGTACGTTGGATCCAACCCCTTAATGCGTCAACATCTATCGGGGTATTAGAGGACGCCGCCTCTTCTGCCATTTCAAAAATCTGCGTGACTGGACCCAGGATGTCCAACAGTCTGTCTTGACAACTACGCCACGCTTTATCGACCCCCTTCTTGGGGTCCTTCCCTTTCTGGGAAAGAAAAGCCGCCATAGACTGGTCTATTTCTGGCGCTAGGGCTACCTTGTCGGCGAGCAACGGTCTAGGGCATTCCGCCCGTAACTTATTACGATCCTCTTTGGCCATAGAGCGCCGGATCCAGAACTGGAGGAAAGAGGAAACCTCCTCAGATGGTTGCCACTCAGCAGACCTGGGGTGTTGTATCAGGGCAGGATCAAAGAAAGGAACACCACTACCATTCAGCAGGGGACCCCCTTAAGGGACTACCGAGGTCACCTTCCTTTTTTGCCTCTTAGGGGGCGAATCAGAATCATCTGCACTGTCAGAGGATGAGACATCAATAGGGGGCTCCACCGGCGCGAAAGGCGCGGGGGCCGGCCAGGGGGTGGAAGAGAGAGGTCGAGATTCTTCCCACCCGCGCTTTAAATTACCCTTAGGGGAAGCAATAGGAGATATGGCCACTAGGGGACTGAGTTGTCCCTGGGTATGTTTAGTTTTAACCTTACATTTTCTGGGTGCCTGGGACTCTACAGATGGGACAGCGTCCTGGGAGGGATGAAAATCCGCAATGCGGGTAATTAATCTGTCAAAGGCTGACGCCAAAGTATTATTCAAATTAGATAAAGTGGAGTCCAAAGAGGACTGAATAGCTTGAGCCACTAAAGGCTGGGAATGACAGGCTTGATCCCCAATGTTTTCAAGTACCTTCTCACTTTTTTTGGCAGTGCGCACTTGAGTGCTGGCATCTGTAGAGGAGGGAAGCACTCCTTTGTCCATGACAGCACCAATTTCTTTGGTAAAATAGAGATATATATATATATATACCGTTATTTAAACACAGCCGGGTCAAAGCTGCACTCACACAAGCCGAGCAGGCTGTAAGGACACAAGTTAATAGTGTGCCACAAACCACAGGTAAGGGCCACCAAGGCAGAACATGGGCAGTGTCTGAATTCCCACAGACAAACACGCGAGCAGCGTGTGAGGGCAAAGAAGCAAAATTTTTAAACCTACAACAACTGTAACACTATTACTGATTTATAAAAGAAAATGGAACATATTACGAAAAAATAAAAATATAAATTTTTTGTGGCGGAGAGCAGGCACGAACTGCTAAACCTGCCTTTCACAAGGCAGCACGCTTACTGCGTGAGCCACAGAGCTCCCTAGGCTACAAAGCAACAACAATGTGAGTGAACTCCACGCTCGAATAAATCACCTCAGGCGAACGCGGGCGAGATAAACAACCGCTCCGCTTGCCTGAGGAAAGTCACAGCATATACAATGTATCAAGTAAAAGAAACGCGTTCTCCCAAACGCTGCTCCCTGAAACCAAGTGATATAATTAACACTTCAAAGCACACAGTCTAAGAGAAAACCAGAGGTGTGACTTAGCTTGTGGGTCAGCAGCAAAGAAAGAGGGGGAGTTACTAAAGGAATGGACCTATATTGGGACTGGCTCGCTCCCTATTGGCTACCCCCAGGGCATGACCTGCCCACCATATTGGACTGGGATGTTTCCCATTGCATTGTTATAACGTTGTGTTTTTTGAAAAAATTTCGTTTATAAAGTTTTTTATTCTTTGCTGCTGTGGTTCAGAGTAAAGATTGAAATGCATAATATGAGCCTCCTGTCTTGCCATAGAATTTACATACAACACAAGTGAAGACAAGAACAGAAATATCCAGGGTAAAGGAAGTCAAAGAGAGCAAGGTTCAGAACAGAGAACCGGAAGAAAGGAAGGGCAGAAACCTAGTATCTAAATGCAGGGACTGGCGACCGGAAACTGTACACGGGAATCAAGAACAGTAACTCAGGACTGGAAAGACAAAAGAAAGCTAGCAGAGGGAAATTAAGGAAACAGTATAACTGAAGTGGATAACCAAAGGGGAGGACTGAAGACTCAAGGAAGAAAAGGACAGGAATTATGAACAGAGGGCTGCAGGCAAGGAAGAGAGCAAGGGTGCAGTAGCCAGGAAACAGAGGGCTGCAAACAAGGAAGAGAGCAAGGGGGCTATAGCCAGGGAACAGAGGGCTGCAAACAAGGAAGCAGGGCTGCAGTATGGAAGGCACAGAGGTGCAGGCAAAAGGCAGGGGAGAAAGGGCTGAGAAGCAGGGCAGCAAGGCAGGAAGCACAGGGCTCTGGAACAAGAGCAGGAACTGGAACTGGAAGCCACAGGACACAGCAAATATCAAAGGAACAGGGCAACAAAGGGCTGGTAGAAAGCTCAATGCAAGAGGCCTGTGTTCCTGTAGGCAGCTGCTTAAATACTGAGCTGCCCTGTGCTGAAGTAGGCTAATTAGCAGCACCTGGAGCAGCACACCTGAATGTTATTGGCCTCTGCCCCCTCTAGTTCTGGGAAAGCGAAAGCTGCACTGTTCTCTAAGGCTTCTGGGGATTGTAGTGCTAGAATTGCTGTATAGGAATAGCCAGGAAATGGGAACAGCCACAAGGTGCATTATGGGACATATACTTTGTAAAAGTAAATACGAAAGTTCAAAGCCTTGTAAACGGAAAGTAAAGACAATAATATGAATAGGTGTTGTCCAGGGAGTATTACGGAAACAATTGAGTCCCAAATAGTCCACGATGGGTGCCAATTGGTGCGCCAGTGGCACAATCGTGACAATATCACTCTGGGCGCAGGCACCATTATTGGAATGGCGGTTGAAGACTGACATTTTTCCATGGATCTAGGAAATGAACTGATAGGACCAATCCCCAAGGACTGTTTTGACAATGACAGTGGGCCTCATTACGAGAATTGCGCTAAAAACGGGGTCATTATCGGCATGGAGGAACTAGCGGGTCCATGCTCGTTTGACGCCGCTAATAGCGGCTGATTATGAGTGCACGAGCACGCGTAAACCCCCATGCCGGTAATGGCCATACCGCCATGCCGCTAAAGGCCCTCCAACCCCCCGATAGCGCCATCACCGGACCCGCCAATACCACCTCCGCCTAGGAGGCACCCCTTACTACCAACCCGGTAATAACATCATGCTAATATCGGGCTCGTAATACCGGACCCGGAAGTAACGTCATTGCGTCGGAACGGGAAATGCGCCGGCGGCCATCTTTAAAAACACAATCCATTGCAATCCTCCCAAACCACGAGTGTTGCACAGGAGAGACCAGGGCCTTTCAAATCAACATGTCCAAGGCAACCAGAAAATCAAACCCCCGCCTGTGCAAGAAGCGTTTTTCCGATGAGAAACTCAACATGTTGGCGGACACCCTCGCTGCCAATGCTGAGGACATAAACACTCATAACGTCAAAAGGGAGGAGCAGCAGAGGAAAAATGAGATTTGGGAGGAGGTAGCCCGCAAGGTATCTGCAGTCGGCACCACCCCACGTACAGTCAAAGACTGTAAGAAAAGGTGGGATGACCTCTGCCCTAGGGTACACAACATCCTGGCCAGCAATCGGAGGGAGGCCATGGCCACAGGCGGGGGTGCCCATTCCCTGACAAAACTAATGCGCTGAGAGGAGACGTGTAGTACCTTCATCCAGATGGAGTCTATCGAGGGGTTCGGGGAGATGGAGACGGGTGCCACAACATCTGGAGATGGAGGTGAGTGACCCTGCAGACCCCAGTAGGGGAAACCATGACGTAGCACAAGTGATCTGGAATAGAGTCTAGGCAAGGCAATGCATGTTCCAACACACACACATCAACAAATCCATGTCCCGATGGAGGCCCAAACCCTGCCACACTAAAATGCATGCTGAGTGCCAATCCCATTACCAACAGACAGCCAACACACACTGACAATTCCCATGTCATACATCACACAAACCCCAATACAACGGCATGCCACCTGCCATGCAGCATTCCTGAATTGAGACGTCATAGCAAATGCCAAAATGCCCCCCTTCAAGCTACCCTGTGTGACACACCTGTAAGATATGAATGCATGATAAATGAAAATCTCCACAGCACCACATAATGCATCTTGCATGTAACACCATCACTGATGCCCTGCATCTCTTCTACCCCCCCAGGCACTGATGGAAAATATGCCAGTGAAGAACCACCCACAAGGGCATCCACGTCCCGGGCCAAAACAACTGCCACAGGCAAAACCACCTCCGGGGCAGCCTTGCAGCCCACACCAAAACCCAGGGCGAGTGCCCAGGCCATGCCCGCACATGAGGGCCCCACAGCTACGCCTGAGACCAGAACCACAGAGCTGGAAACACCATCGGAAGGCGAGGCCAGTGGCACCCATTCGGCAGAAACTAGTTCCGTGGGCGAGGCAGCAGCCACTGCCCCACTGAGCGACATCGAAATTGGAGCAGAGGAGTATGTGGACGAAGAAGGCCTAATCCATGTGGCATGTCCACACTCCCCAAGCCCCCTGTTTACCCCCCACCCAAAACTCAGGCCACACCCACCAGCACCATTGCGGATCCTGCAATCCACAGTTCAGATCTCAGCACGACCCCCGAGGCCAGCCCTGCCAATGCACGCCTGGTCGCAGCACCCTCAACCACTGCTGCTCCCACCAACCTTTAGGCACGGGTGGAGGCAAGACAGGACTCCATGCTGGAACTTGTTCAACAATATGTTGCAAAGGGAGAGGACACAAGGCGAGAGATAGCGCAGGCCATTGCGGGGAACACTGCCGCCATCAATGCCTCTGCGGTGATGATGCGAGACAGTCTGGGGGCCGTCACCCAGGTCCTGACCTCAATACTGCTGCACATGCAGCAGCAACAACCCGCGCCAGCTGTGCCAATCACTATGGCATCCACTCCATCGACCACACCCGCATCCTCCACACCCGCTTCCTCTGCACCCTCCAGCCCTGTGCGTCTGACAAGGCGGAGTGCAAGGCAGTCAGAATTGCTGCCCCCGGACACCAAGAAAGCACGGAAATAGTGTTGGACAACAATGGGAGAGGGTTAGATGGTGTGGTGGTGTATAAGGGGGTGTTCATTGGGGGGTATGGGGAGTTCATTGGGGGTATGGGGAGTTCATTGGGGGTATGGTGAGTTTTGGTGTAGTGGGGGGTTAGGTGGGTAGCACTTTTCTGTACTTTACATTAATACACCCGTTGTGTAAAAAATCATTTAATGCCTGGACATTGTTCTTTTCGTGTGTATTCATTTAATTCATGACAGTGCGCAGTGCCCAACTTCCCGCATACCGTGTGCATGTCCACATGGACCCAGTGCTCAGTGTAGCACTGACACAAATCCATCAACGTCCCTGTGGTTCAGAAGTATTTGTCAATCAGTGATTGGTGTACAGCACGGCCATCTTGTGCATCAAGTACTGGCAGGGGTGCTGCTTCTCCTCCATCTTCATCCTCATCATCCACACCCGGTGCATGCATGTCAATGTCAGGTGGCAGTGGTACATTTCTCCGGACGCACATGTTGTGCAGCATGACACAGGCCATGGTGATCTTTGCCACCTTCTCAGGCCTATAAAGGAGTGCTCCACCAGACCTGCTTAGGCAGCGGAACCGCACCTTCAACAGGCCAAAGGTCTGCTCAATCACGACACGGATATGGGTATGAACCCGATTGTACTCCTCTTCATGGCTGTTCCGCGGGTTCCGCACAGGGGTAAGTAGCCATGGCTTCAAGGGATATCCTCCATCACCTGCATGCAAATACAAAGAGGTCTGTGTGAGTCACTCTGAGCTGCCACCTTCAGGATTCACAGCCATGGCCGCAGCAATTTGCTGTTGACATGCACATGTCCCTGTACGTATGCACAAATATTATTTAGATGCATTGTATACTGCAATATGGTGTGCTAGTCTGGATGGCGTTGAACGGATGATGCAGGTGATTACTTGCAAGCTGATGCGGATGTACTGTGGATGCAGGACGATGTCTTGCTGCCCATGATTGCTGTGTATGCTACTCTTTGCATAGTCACATTAGCTACATTGGCACAGTTGCAATCATGTGTGGTCATGCATTGCTTGACATACCCATGGTGGCCAGGTTGTGTGTCTTACATGTTGTCATTGATATACAGCATTGGTCCAATGTGTGGCGGTGATGTGTCATGTTCAGGTTGGGAAGTTCAGGTCAGGAGTGTATAGCTCTGCGGGCATTCTCCATTCACCGCCCATTCCCACCATGGTGGAGTATGCATCCCCCACCTCACGACCCCGATGCACTGCCATGGCCCAGTCAGGCAACTCACTAAGCAGCCAAGCACGTTGTCCAGCATGTCGCTCCATGTGACGGGGTAGCGTGTAGTTACGCAGCACCATGGCATCATGTGTGGATCCGGGATATCGGGCGCAACAATGTGTGATGATCTTGCAGGAGTCACATAGCATCTGCACATTGATGGAGTGGTATTGCTTGCGATTGCGGTACACAGCCTCTATGGCATGAGGTACTACCAATTCGACATGGGTGCAGTCGAGGGCACCAACGCAATTGGGCATGCCTGCCAGTGCATGTAAGCCTACTTTGGTGTCGGCAATCTCCTGGGCAGTCCGTGGTAGGGATATGTGGGTGCTAGCGTGCTTCAGGAGGGCATCCAGCACTTGGGTCAGCATGCGTGAAAAGAGTGGTTGTGAAATGCCATGAAGCTGGCCCACTGTGTGCTGGTAGGTGCCTGTGGCCAGGAAGTGGAGCACAGACACCACCTTTAATAGCGGGGGGATGGCACTGCGTATTTCTAGGAGGCTGACAATGTCGTCATTTATCATGTCCACAATGGTGGTGATGGTGTCCCGTCCAACCGGTACAGGGTGTGGATCTGCTCAGGGGTTAGATTGAATGGACTGGGTCTGATGCGAGGTATTGGTGGCTGCCTACGCGGTACGACTGGCTGCACTGGTGGTAATTGCTGGGCCTGTCTCACCCTCCTTCTCCTCCTGCGTCTCCTCTGTGCTGCCTGTGGCTGTGGCTGTGGTTGTTGTTGTAGTTGTTGTTGTTGCTGTAGTTGTAGCAGTATAGGCATGTCCTCCAGCTCCATGATTGCAACAGCTAGTGGTATCATTTTGGTGTGGGAAGGGGTGTGGTGTGTGGGTGTACTCCTTTTATGCTGGGACAGGCTCCATTGACTCCACCTGTGGTGATTGTGTGCACCTGTGTCAGTTGCCTTGACTGCAAGTTGCTGTTTATGGGTGCTGCGCGATGCCTGTATGGCCGCCATCGTGCAGGCCCTAATTACCGCCTTCGGGATGCCAGTAATTGCATGCCCGCGTGAGTTGTGATATCCTCCTATTACCGGCATCCCAGTATTTACTCCGCAAAGGGGCGCGTGTACGCGCGCAAGCCGGTATGAAGGGGCACAGTACGGGCGGTGGCGGTATTGGCGGGTTGTCGGGTCGTAATGGCCCAGACCCGTTAACGATGCCGGTAATACCATTCCGCGTTCCTATTTTCATGACCTCCATTCTTGTAATGAGGCCCAGTGACTTACCACCAGACAGGATCTTCACTCGGCAAGGGGGGAATTTCCTGGTGTACTCTTCCTGCCCTTACGGTGAGGAAGAGGTGACCTGTGACATCAGACAGGATGAGGTGATATTCCAGGTCCACAATGACTGCCTCTCCCACCTAAAACCCTCTGTCCGGGTCAATACTCTAACCAGAGACCCCTCCACCCAATTGGAGGAGGCTGCTGAGATAGCAAAACCGGAAGTCTTTCCAGGCTTAAGGCAAATGGTTGAAGAGCGGGTCAACCTCACTGATGCCTGTGAGACTCCGGAGCAAAAGCAAAAGTTGAAACAGGTGTTCTTAGATTTTCAAAATCTCTTTGCTGTGGACTCGTACGACTGTGGTCGCACCGAGATCCATACTACAAAACTTCCCACAGACCCTGGAATGACTCCTGTGTTTGTGAAGCAATATGGCTTGCCTCTCGCATCCATGGAGTCCCTGACGTAAATCATCAAAAACCTTGAGTCCTGTGGGATTATTCGTCCAGTCCAGAGAACCTTTCATATTCCGGTGCTGGGGATTTTAAAACCAAATGGCCAATGGAGACTATGGGCCTCATTACACGGAAGGCGGTATTGATTTAACGTTACCGGTAATGATTTACCGGTAATGTTAAATCCCTATGTGGATCACGACCCCGCACACCGCTATTAGCGGCACCGCTAATTACGGTGCCACTAATAGCGGACACGCCGCGTGCGCGCGACCCTCCATTCCGTTAATTACGCCATGCCGCTATTAGCACAGCATCACAAGGCCAGTGCACATGCAAATAGCGGCATGGTAAATCCCCCCAAACACCATACCGCCATGGTGCAAATACCGGCATCGCGGACCACCCGTTAAGGGAAATGAGCAGTGTTCCCACCTGCCACAGGCGCACCAAATCAGCACAGGTGAAGGCAATGGAGACTGTGGCAGCTCAAAAGGAGCACACCACACCCCTTCCCACACCCCTCCCCACACCAAGATGATTCCAATACTGGCAGCATTACATGGCCTGGAGGACCTCATTGCAGCGCAGCTGCTACAACAACAGGCAGCACAAAGGAGACGCAGGAGGAGGAGGAGGAGGGCAAGACAGGCACAGCAGGCACCACAACGCCACCTAATCATACCACAGAGGCACCCACCAATACCCAGGATCAGAGCCAGTCCATTCAACCTGACCCCTGAGCAGATACACACCCTGTACCGTCTGGACAGGGCTACCATCACCAGCATCGTGGACATGATCCACGACGACATTGTGAGCCTCATAGACATCAGAACTGCCATCCCCCCGCTACTGAAGGTGGTGAGTGTGCTCCACTTCCTGGACACAGGCACCTATCAGCATACAGTGGGACAGATGCATGGCATCTCACAACCAGTATTCTCACGCACGCTGAACCAGGTACTCGATGCACTCCTGAAGCATGCACCTGAACACATATCCATGCCACAGACTGCCCAGGAGATTGCAAACACAAAAGTTGGCTTCTATTCACTGGCAGGCATTCCAAATTGCATCGGGGCCATCGACTGTACCCATGTGGAATTGGTGGTCCCACATCACAATGAAGTAGTCTACCGAAACAGGAAGCAATTCCACTCTATCAATGTCCAAATGGTATGTGACGCCAACAAGATAATCACACATTGCTGTGCCAGATTCCCAGGATCAACACATGATTCCATGGTTCTGCGGAACTCAACTATCCCACGCTACATGGAGCGACAACCCGGACAACGTTCGTGGCTACTTGGTGAGTAGCAGGGCAAGCACATGGCTGTGTGATTTGGGGGGGGGAGAGATACATACCCCAACTGGGTGTGAATGGGGGGGGGAGAGATGCATACTCCAACTTGGTGTAATTGGGGGGGGAGATGCATACTCCAACTGGGTGTGAATGGGGGGGAGAGATGCATACTCCAACTGGGTGTGAATGGGGGGGGGAGATGCATACTCCAACTGGGTGTGAATGGGGGGGGGGAGATGCATACTCCAACTGGGTGTTGACTGGCGTCCGTAGGGAAAATGGACATACAGATGTACGCCATTGTCCTTCAGGGAAGGCCACGATGTACTTGAGAGGAACCCACATGCAATTCGAAGGTGCAGAACATTGAGAACAATGCAGGTTGCAAAACATCACACATCCATCCACATTGCACATCATGCCACGCCACATATTACACAAACCTGCAACGGTGTCAAGACCGTAATACAGATTCAGTGCAGCACAACATCAATCCAGAAACGCGCCCTTGAAGGCATGCAAAGGGATCACCCCTAGACATAGCACTGAACCACACACCTATGGCACCACTGAAGTGATGCTTCACAGCATGGCAACATCGGTGTCAGGATGTCAGTACACTAGCAGTGTGTTACCTAATTTGGATGGGCCAGGGACACCTAAAACCTGGCCTCACCCAGGACATGTCAATTACTGTTGGAGGCATGAATGTGGCATTTCTACTTGCAGGGTCGACCTCCCCCTTGCACGTTGCTGTCACACAGACCATCTGCATGTATGCTGTCAATTTAGTACGTGAATCACAATGCAATGTCAATTTGTGTGATGTGAACAGGCCGATCTTGAGGTGAACAGTAACAGGACCCCGTTCATTCCCCCATACAGGTGATGCGGGCTATCCCCTGAAGCCCTGGCTCCTCACACCTGTACGGAATCCACAGAACAGGCACGAGGAAGAATACAATCGTGCACATACCCGTACCCGCATCGTGATCGAGCAGACTTTTGGTCTATTGAAGTCACGTTTCAGGTGCATTAGCAGGTCTGGTGGTGCTCTCCTGTATGGACATGAGAAGGTGGCCAAGATCACCATGGCATGTGTCATGCTGCACAATATGTGTATCAGACGCAATTTGCCACTGCCCCCTGACGTTGAAATAGAAGCACCTGATGAGGATGATGATGGTGATGAGGACGGAGGTGAAGGGGATGCAGGTGTTGCAAGAGGGGATGGCCAGGAGGGACGTGATGTGAGACAGCATCTGATGAACCAAATATTCTGAGGAACATGTTTCCGTACTGTCACATGGATATGGGGGGTAATGCACTGGTGTATGTTTTGAAGCACGCAATGGACCCTGTCGCCAATGAAGTACACACACACAATGAAGATGTCCAAGCCTGTGTTTTGTTCAGAAACCAGTGTATTGAGTGACATGAAGGTGTAGTAGTGCAAGCCCAAAAACATCCCACCACCCTCCCCCACCAACAGACTCATAACACCCTTCCCACCCCCCCCACAACATCCCACCACCCTTCCCCCCCCAACAGACCCATAACACCCTTCCCCCCCCAACAGACCCATAACACCCTTCCCCCCCAACAGACCCATAACACCCTTCCCCCCCCAACAGACCCATGACACCCTTCCCACCACCCCCCACAACAGTCCCTCATGTCTCTGCCATTTCTGCCATGGCCAATGCACACCGGAGTATCCCCATCAACCCCCTAATTGCAATTGTCCTTGGAAGGGTCTTGAGGGTTGCCAGACGTGCGCCTGGTGGTTCTCATCGAGCGCCTGAGGGGGCTTGTTTGAGTCGACCCGGAAGTCGAGGATGGGGCAGACTGGCCTTGTGGGTGAAAGTGGCGGTCCATTGTGTCTGCCATGCGGACAAGCACCTCCCTAAGACTTGCAATTTCATTGCATATCCTGTCCGTGTTGGCGTCCATGCGCTCAGTGGAGTGCCTCGCCGTCTGGACTATCTTCTCGGTGAGATTTGCTGCCTCAGCGACATGCTGCCCAACCAGCACGGTCAGCTCCTGTTGGCGCTGAAGGATGGCGGTGAATTGCTGATCAGTGCCGGGTGACCGTGCATTGGATGCCGTGCCCACAGATGGCTCCAATGCAACAGGTGATGGTAGCATGGGTGACATTATTGCAGGGTTGGTGTCCTCATAAGTCCCATCAGAACCAGGGGTCTGGGATGCCATGGGCTCTGGGCTTCCTGGGGGGCTTGGGGTGTGCATCTCCATGTGCTGGAGTAGGGTGTCCTCTGGATCGGACTGGGGGCCAGTGGCGGCTGCCTCACCAGCAGAGCTTGCCGCAGCTGATGGTGGGCCCTGGGTGTCTGGCATTGTTGCCAGTGGGTTGCCTCCGGTGGTGGGGCCACAGTTGGTGGTGCAGCTACTGCTGCCCTGGCAGTGGCACTGTGACGTAGGCTGCCACTCTTCAGGTGTGGCCTTCCACCCTTGCCCCTGGATGTTGCAGGGGTTTCCTCCGGCTCCTGTGCCCTTCGCCTCTTTGATGTAGGTGGTGCCTTTGATGCATCTGCAGCATCCTCCCCATCTGTATGTGAGCCTGTCAGGGACGAGAAGGGGGATGGCATTGGTTGCGTTTCAATATACTCAATGTAAATTACAGGGATTATGCAGTTGTGGACATTGGGACTTAGCAGTTGTGGATGCAGGTGATGTGCCAGTTCAGTGCCTCATCCATGCATGGTTGAGTTTGGGACTTGTCTCTGGTGATGTGTGCATGTGTGTGTGTTTGGGTCTGACACTGACATGGTGATGGATGGGTGCATGTGTGGATGTGTGTCCATGCATGAGTGGGGTCTGGGCTCACATATGGGGGTGACTGTGCATTCACACCGCATCCTGTCATGTGTACACTCACCTGCATCAGAAGTGGTAGCCACGCCGACCTCCATGCTGCCCACTCCCTCAATGCTCTCAGTGGCAATCATGTTGGCGCATGTCTCCTCCCATTCCTTCAGGTGTATTGGGGAGCCATCTCCGCCAGCAGTGGCAATGCGGTGGTTCTCCGCCAGGATGCCCCTCACCCGCAGCCTGAGGTCGTCCCACCTCTTCCTGCATTCGCGCTCAGTGCGCGTGCTGGTGCCCACGGTACTGACTTTGACTGCCACCTCCTCCCAGATGGCTTTCTTCTTGAGCAAGGTGGCGTGGCGCATATCATTTGCAAAGACGACCTCTGCATGCTCTGCAAGGGTCTGCGTCAACATGACCAGTTCCTCGTTGGTGTACTTTTCCTTCCGCTGCCTGTCACATGTTTTCTTCAGGGCCTTGGGCATGATGCAGGTGTCACGGTTGATTTCACACAGCTCACTACTCCAATATGGTCCAGGGGGCAGAGGATGGCAATGGATTGTGTTTTTAAAGATGGCCGCCGTGCTCTTTCCCGTTCCGGTGCGATGACGCTATTTCCGCTTCCGCTATTTAACGGTCGATGCTAATAGCGGTCACCGCTAATAACGGTCATCGCTAATAGAGGTGGCCGCAAATAGCATGTACAGTGAGGGCGGAGGTGCTATCAGCACTTTGGGCGGGCCTGGTAAGGTGCTTTAGCGCCATGGCGGTAGGGTCATTTACCGGCATGGCCCTATGCGCGTGTCCGCTTACTCGTAATGGTGCGCTATTGGCGGTCTACTGTGAGGGCGGACACGCTAATAGCGCCATGCCGGTAAATCCCGTTTTTTAGCACCTACCGTGTAATGAGGCCCTATGTGTAGACCTTAGGGAGCTAAGTAAATGGGTCCACATGTCCCGATGGCCTCTCCCATACATTGGCCAAGGACTGGCCCAGATCCAGGGGTCAAAGGTATACACTGCCATTGACCTGACAAATGGATACTGGACTGAGCCCGTCAGTAGGGAGGACCAATACAAGCTGGCCTTTACCTTTCGGGGGTGTCAGTACACGTGGACCCGAACTCCCTTTAGATACATAAACTCTGGCAACAAATTCAACATCTTCCTACATAAGGCCATGCCTGACCTGGGTGAAAGGGGTAACCTGGCCTATGTGGATGATTTCCTGATAAAAAGCTCAACTGTGGAGGAACACATAGCGGCAATCCGTTATGTCCTGACCCAGCTGAGGGTTGCCGGAGCAAAACTGTCCTTCCAAAAGGCACAGTGGTGCAGGACCCGTGTCAACTTCTTGGGGCATGAGATAACTTCGGAGGGTCTCTGTCCCCAGGAAAAGAAAGTGGAAGCACTCCTAAAACTAAAAGACCCCACAACTCTGTGTGAGCTGAGAAGCCTCCTTGGACTAACTAATTATAGTAGGAAGTTCATTGAGGATTACGCATAGGTCACAAGACCCCTGATCCATCTGTTGAAGTGAGGGGTCAAGTGGGAGTGGGGTCCAGAACAAGCCGAGGCAGTAAAGCAACTCAAGAGAAGTCTCTCACAAGCGCCTTGTCTAGCTTACCCTATCAAAAACAAGGAGTTCTTCTTGGAGACAGGGTTCTCAAAAACATGCTTGACAGCAGTATTATATCAAAAGCATTACAAGGTCAATAAAGTCATCTCCTATACAAGTAAGACTTTACACTCGGTGGAGGAAAAATTCAGCGATTGTGAGAAGGCACTCCTGGCAACGGTGTGGGCATTGAAAAATTACCGCCCGTTCATCCAGGGGGAACACATCATAGTGGAGACTCCACACCAGCCTCTGCAATACCTCCAAAGTGACAGAATCCGGGCCGGAAATGTGAGTAATTCCAGAATTACTTCCTGGATCCTGTCAATGCAAGGCTTTTCTGTGGAGGTCAGATATGGGAAAAACAAGAAGAGTCCCCTTGCGCAAGGTCTGGCTGACTTGCATGATTGTGCCAGAGAAAACTGTCTCAAGGACGAAAGTCTTAAAACCCAGGACAACCTGGAGGCATCCCTGAATTCCCCACACAAAGTCTATGAAGATGACAAGTGTCAGGGAATTCCCACAGTTTATGTGGACGGGTGCTCCTACCATGTTGGCAACAACGGGGAAAAGGAGCTGGTGGCCGGCGTTGGGAATGCCTGGGTGAATGATGCCCAGAACCCTCCGCTGGGTACAAAATCGGTCCCCGTAGTAGTTAGGTGGTGGAGTTGATGGCAGTTCATCAGGCCATCCCCACTGCCATCCAACACCAACTCCACGAACTGGTCATAATCACCAACTCAGATTATGTCCGGGACAGGTTTGTGGAGCATCTGGTTAATTGGAATACCAGAGGCATGTTATGTGCTAATAACAAACTGCTTAAACATGGCAAGCTAATCCAAAATATTGATGATCTGGTACCCTCTAGTGGGATGACCATCTGTTGGAAGAAGATCAAGGGTCATTCCAGGATAGAGGGGCCTGTCATGCACACTGTTACTAGTCCCCATCATTCTAGTATCAGCACCTCTTCAGGTACCCGTCAGTCCAACTCCCCTTTTGCACATTCACCCCCACTTAACCGGCAGCAGCAGTATGGTGATTGGCACACCCAGAGGAAGACGGGCATGGATGGCCGCCCGAGGTCATTGCGACCGTTTCTCCATTTGCAATTACTGTGGCGTTACTCAACGGTGTGCCGTAGCCGCCGGCCCAACCTGGTTCTGCGTCACATGATCAGGAAGGGGCGATCACCTGATGATTCACAGAAAACGTGACGCGGAAGCACCTGGAGAAACGTGCGTCACTTGATACTGAGACGCGTGTCACCTGACTCATCAGTGCAGTT
Source organism: Ambystoma mexicanum (assembly GCF_040938575.1). Taxonomy (NCBI): domain Eukaryota; kingdom Metazoa; phylum Chordata; class Amphibia; order Caudata; family Ambystomatidae; genus Ambystoma; species Ambystoma mexicanum. The sequence goes on along the minus strand of NC_090933.1, from coordinate 53,822,017 downwards.
AAGAACAGCTAGTACGCGCTGACACAGTGCTTCACAGCTGCTTTGTTTCGAGTACTGTTTGGCGTTCTCCTCACCTTTGATCACGGCTCTTGACTGCAGAAAGTTAACAGATTCCTGTGCTTCTTCCTCGGATTACAGACTACCTCGTGTTTGTCTTTGGGCTACCGACTCCTGGCACTGCTAACTGGTTTTTGATCTGGATTACCCCTTGGACTTGCTTTCACTCTCTGGTTCCTGACCTTGGATTGTTGTTTGGACTGCTTACGGATTGTCCCACTCTGATTACCGATCATTGACGCTCACTGCCTTTACAGGTGCATAGTGTGTTTCCATCTGGAGTGCTAATCAGGGTTCTTTTCGCCTCTTGCTGCTGCCGGATATTCGCATGCTCCTGCCCTGTTTTGTCCCTTCTCAGGGTATGGTTAACACCCAGTTAACATGGTAAGCCTTGTTGTGATTCACATCTTGTTTTCGGAGTATCAACTGCATTGCCATTGTGTTATACTTAACCCTTGCTTGCTTTACAGTGGTCAGAGGGGTTTCTGGTGTTCCTGGTTCCTGTCTCTTGGCACTCAACACCTGTGGCCTCAAGGATCGCATGGGTAGTTGTTTTACTATCTATTCGTGTGGTACTTGGGGACGGAGGTTCCATAATCTACACGACCATCAAGACAGAACAGGGCCAGACAAAACTGGAAATGACCTAGCTGATCAGCTGGTTAAAAACCAGAGCCATCCAGGGGGATCTCTTTGAGATCGAGTCTCTGTTGGGGGAAATCCAGGTCACTGCTGTCACTAGGTCCCAGACAAATGCTCACAATGAACTCTCAACTGCCCAGTGGAGTAAGGAGACCCCATATGCTGATTTAATCACGGCAGAAAAAGGGGATCCCATTATTGGGAAATTTTATCAACCCATTGAGGACCCTGAGAACTTTCCTCTGATGGATACCGATTACATTGGGAAAGAGGACCTCAGAGTGTTGATGAAGTGTCCAAAAATGTTCCGAATCCAAGGCGGTCTGTTGGTAAGGAGTTGGTAATTGGTCCATCTCTGGCTGTGACCAGTGGGTGGTACCTACCTCATTCTGAGGACTGATGCTTAGTCATGCCCATGACGTGGCCACAGCCGGTCATCGTGGGTTTCACACTACTTTAGAAATCTTGTGGGAGGTTGCATACTGGCCACACATGTGGCAGGACCTCGACCAATACTTGAAGGGGTGTCTTGTGTGTGCATAATTTCAGCCAACTTCACTCACACACCGAGCTCCCCTCCAGAAGAAGGGAATGACACTGCCTTGGTCAGATTTAGAAGTAGATTCCATCGGGCCCGTGATTCGCTCCTCTAGGGGGACAAGTACATGTTAACAATAACATGCTTGTTTACCAAATGCGTGGAATGTCTCCTGGCCCAAATTGCAAGGCAGAAACAACAGCTACCCTGATGATCAACCACATCTTCTCGCGTTTTGGCCTACCCCAAAGGATTGAGTCAGACTGAGGGAGTCACTTCACAAGCGAAGTGATGACAAAGATGTGGGAGATACTTGGGGTAAAAAGGAAACTTCACATTGCATACCGCTGTCCTCTAGTGGGGGAGTTGAGAGGTACAATAAAACCATTGTGAGCATTCGTAAAAAGTTTGTGGCAGATTCTGGGTCAAGTCGGGACATCCAATTACCGCTTGTCCTGATGGCCATCAGATCGACACCTTCTTCTGCGACCAAGATGTCTCCATTTGAGCTCATGAATGGACGAAGGATGGTGCTCCCTCAACATCTGCTCTACAGAACACAAGAGCAGACACTGATAAACGCCTCCACAACACATGAGTATGTTCAGAATCTAACAAAACATCTTCAACATGCTTTTGCGTACGCTCAGCAGAATCTGGAAAAATCAGCAGAGAGGATGAAGACTCAATATGACTTAAATACAACCAAAAAGGGGGAGACCACCAGGGGGTGCAGGCAAAATGGAAGCCTGAACGTTCGCCTCCTCGAGAACCTTCAAGGAATGGCGAAGAACTGAAGAAGTGTCCAGCCCGCAAGCAGTTCTGAACCGCAATTAAGGAAGGGGAAGGTATCAGCAGCCACCCGGCCAAAACCCGAGCAAAATCGGAGCAGGATTAATAGAAAACAAACCTTTGACAGCCGAGCCACCAGCTCCCTGGGCCCAGCGGTAAAACTTGGCCATGTGTGGGCACTGTGACACAAGCACAACGCCGGGTGGCGCAGCCCGTGAATCACAAGAGGCCGTGAGAAAGCAGCGGTTTTTCCAGAGGAGCGATTAAAATACTGCGAGCTGTGACACCCCTGTGGTTCCTGAAGGAGCAGGATCCTTGGAGGATCGGGCGCCGGGAAACCAGCGGCACCGGGCGAGCAGCCCCACTACGTGGGGTAGAGGGGGGGCAACGCCTGGAAGACCGCCGAAATAGCAGAGTGCCTCGCTCTACTCATTAGACTCGCTGCCTGTAAATCAGCAGAGTGCCCTTCCCGAGACCGGACAAGTAAATAAAGCTACGTTAAACTACGGAGGCAGAGTAACGATGTGGGGTGACGTGGCCCAGCACACCAGAGGGGCTGTGAGAGAGCTACAGCCTCACAACATACTTGCCCAGGCGAAGTGAACCGCAGCGCTCTGGTCGCGCATGAAGGGGCCGGTGTCAGGAAGCCAGCAGACCTTGATGGCACAGCCCCGACACAATAAGGGAGGAGGAAGAAGCACTTTGGGTGTTGACCGCATCAGCGGAGCGCCCTCGCCGAAAAGCTGCAATGTGCTACAGACACTCTCAGGGCACAGGCCACCTGTGGTACTCTACCCTGCGCAGTGACAGAACCAGTAAGGAGAGGGGTGAGGGAGGGCGCATAGAGAAAAGACAAGCCCGGCAAGATAGGCCGCCCACCTCCCACACTGCACAAGACAGAGTTGCCGCCGCACCCCACAAAGACATACGCTCCCATAAAGCTGCCCAGTCTTAAGAGAAGGTGGAGATCACCTGGTCACATTAGCTCAGTCCTCCAGACACTGGTAAAAGCTATTAACTGCACCGGAAAAGAAGGGTGTGCCTAGGCCACTTGAAAGAAGACCCGATCCACCAGCTCCCCAACACAGACAGCAGCATCAGGAGGCATGGGTTCAAGATAACTGATGTAGAAGTCCCCTCCCCCTCCCTCTTGTAGAAGACAGCAGAGACCAGCACCTGGAAGCTTCCTGCCCACATTGCACCCCCATAGGAAATTAAACAGGCAGCAGCTGGGAAATCAGGCCCAGCATCACCAGACTGAGTGGGCAATGGTGAAACACGGACCACAGTTAAATCAGAGGCCCCATTTGGTGTGAGCAGGGACATCTCATAAAGGAAGCAGCACACAAGGGCATATCAATGGTCAGAGCGAGAGAAGCCTGAGTTGCGACCCTGCATGCAGCCCACCACAGCTGCCTCCTCAGTGGAGAAACTACAAAAATACAGGCGAGAATACACACAAATGGCCGCTTCTGCCCCCCAAGAGACCCAGTTGATTCTAGGAGGAGATCAAGAACTGTCTACCAAAGCAGACATCCGCCTCTTATTCGAAGAAATACGAGCCTTCAGAACAAGCATGACCATGACGGTCAGCGTCCTACAGGATAAAATCCATAAGATTGAAGATAAAGTGGAGGCCCTGTAAAACTATCAGCAGTCAGCAGACATAGTGGAAATGAGAACCGAAGGCTGATTTCAAGAACTGGAGCTGAAAAATTGAGACTTAGAGGCAAAGGTCGAGGACCTAGAAAACAGAGGACACAGAGCGAACGCCCGAATACAAGGCCTGAAAGAGTCTCCTAGTGAGACGCCAGCTTCTCTTGAAAGGAGGGTCAGAGACCTCATCACCTCTATCCTCCCCACTCCGATCACACCCCAATTAGAGTTCAAAAGAGTCCATAGGGCAGGTGGCCTGCCAGGAGACCACAGGTCGGTGCTGGCAAAATGCCACCATTATAGACATAAAGTGGAGATCCTCCAAAAAGCGAGGGAACTGGTAACTATCGACTTTGAGGATTCCAGGGTCAAAATCTTTCAAGATCTATCAGCGGCTACTCTTGCGCAAAGAAGTGCTTGTCGCCCCCTCACTACTTGGCTGCGTGATAAAGGAATCAGGTACCGGTGGAACCAACCATTCGCGTTGGTCTTCACACACGAAAATGAGGAGTTCATAGTTACTTCGGGAGAAGAAGCTGAAGGAGTACTTAAGGGTATGCAAACAGACCCGGAAAGAGAGGATGGAGAGGAAGCACCGTCTTCGTCACAATCAGAGCGGGCACCAGCTGGTCCTTGGAGACTAAAGAGCAAGTCTAGAGGGGGCAGAACATTTAAGAGACTTAATACCCCATGACTGGGAAAATAAGAAGAAAGATGTTGTTGAACGCTCAGTATAACCCAGTACAGCAGTCGGGATGGGCACCTAAACCAGTAGACATTACGCACTTGCTAATATATAGCAGTATTGAGAAGTAGTAGACTAGAAGGTTCTGTGGGCGACACCTGTTGGTGGCCCTATGTTCACAATTGGGGCGTCTCCACTGTTATGGAGGGAATGTTTTCACCTCTCACTATCTTTCTCTTTTTATTTTCCCTCTTAATGCTTCTTAGGCGTTAGGGTGGGGGTGGGCTACACCTGGCCTGTCCAGTCAGTAGAAACCATGGAATTCGAGGCAATGCATCTGAGTAGTTCAAGAATATGGCTTCCAAAAAAGGACATCAAGGCTCAGGCACCAATTTACAATGTTAACGTCGATGGCAGGTAAAGCAATCAGAGTGGGGTCACTAAATGTAAAAGGGCTAAACTCACCGCAGAAAATATTTATGTTAAGGCAGACTTTCCACCAAGCTAAACTAGACCTCATGTTTGTCCAAGAGACAAAATATAAACAATCTGGGAAATTCTACATAAAGGGGGGCACCATAGGGGGTTCGCTATGGGCTTCTGGACCAGAGAAGAAGGGGGGTGTGGGTATACTATATCGCTCCACCCTGGGTTTCCGCACCACACATGTCCGTAGAGATCAAAATGGAGCATTTCTAATAATACAGGGCGAGCTAGAGTACACCACAGTCACACTGTGCTCAACCTACACCCCAAACGTGCAACTAACTTATAGCAAAAACCTATTAGCTGTCCTGGAAGGTGAAAGAGTGGGCCCTCTCATTTGCAGGGGGAGATTTCAACCAAATTATGGCTTCATCCTTAGATTGGCGATCATTCTGCCTTGGAACTCATCCCCCCCCCCAGATAACACACCGTTTCAATCTTTAATTTCAGAGCAACACATTATAGATTCCTGGCGTGTCACACACCCAACCACAAACGCATACACATTCTACTCGCACCCCCACCAAACCTTCACACAAATTGATTATGTACTAGTAGACTTTTGCCTGGAACATCTGATCTCTAAAGCTGACAAAGAAATAGTGGGATATTCAGACCATGATATGGTTACGGTCGACCTGATCCTGGGTACTCGCAGACTGACAGGAGGTCGATGGACGTGTAATGACACGCTGTTCAAAGACAAACTGTTCCGAGAAGGCCTTGATGAGGAAATACACGATTTCCACATTAGAAATGACACTGGCGGCACCTCCATTCTCACGGTTTGGGAAGTGGCAAAAGCCACCATTCGAGGGCTTATAATAGCGCAAGGCACCTCAGTCAAAAGACTGAAATTGCTGGAAGAAACCCGGGCCAAGCAACTAATTCTTAAAAAAGAACGAACCCTGGTAGAAGAAAAGGGAGAATCATCAGATGCTAGAGCAGAAATCAAAGCCCTCAGACAGGAATTGAGAGGTATATGGATGGGCAAAGCTCTGATCTCCCTCAGGTTTACTAAACAGAAATACTTTTAAAGGGGGGACAAAGCCCACACACTGCTAGCAGCGAGACTCCAAAAGGAAAGAGCAGATAGAACAGTTTTTAAGGTAAAGTCATCCTCCAACTTGATTCTAACGAACCCGGCGGACATTACGACACGGTTTACTCAATTTTATGAACATCTCTATGCCGCCGATATATCACCATCCCCTGAAAGCACCGCAGAATACATGTCTAGAGTGGAGTTCCCTCCACTTTCAAATGCAGATAGGGACCAACTGAACGGCTCTATCACTACGGAAGAGGTTGACTGCGCCATTGGCTCTCTGAAAGCAGGCTCAGCACCTGGTGCGGATGGCTTCACCCCGGCCTTCTACAAGAGGTTCAAGGGCGCTCTAATCCCGGTCCTCACGCTGCTCTTTAATGGCATAATGGAATCTGGCATGGCCCCTCCGTCCTTCACAGAAGGTATAATAATAGTCCTCCCAAAAGAAGGGAAAGATAGGTCAGAATGCAGCTCCTACCGACCGAACTCGATTTTAAACGTCGATGCTAATGTGTACACCAGCATCCTGGCTAAATGACTAAGTAGGGTCTTACCCCAACTGATCCACAGCGACCAGGCGGGATATGTCTCAAACCGTCAAGGTGCAGATAACGTCTGTAAGACATTAGATCTCATGGCCCTCATTCCCGCTCCTGAGATAGAACCAACGTTGGTCTCGATTGATGCCAAAAAGGCATTCGACTACATGGACGGGAGATTCATGACAGACGTCCTAAAAAAAGCGGGCTTGGGCCCAGATTGGACCTGAGGAGCCAATGCCCTATACCAGAACACTTGAGTGAAAGTCGTGGTGAATGGAATCGCATCACACGAGTTCGGGCTGACTAGAGGGACAAGACAAAGGTGCCCCCTCTCCATGTTAGTGTAAATTCTTGTTATGGAGCTGCTTGCTCAAAACATCAGGCGAAACCCCAACATCAGAGGCTTCCATAGATATGGAACCAAATATAAATTAGCATTGTTTGCGGATGACATATTGGCGTATGTCACCCTCCCCGAACAATCGATACCGGCTCTACTACTTGATATAAAGAACTATGGGGCGCAATCCGGGTTTAGTATAAACCGACATAAGACAGTAATCCTCCCTCTCAAAGAACCAGGCCCTCTCCTCGCAGCAGCCCCCCAGACATGGGGTTTCCAGTTGTCACAAACAAGCTTGAAATATCTAGGAATAATGATAACTAGAAATCTTCAGGAACTGTTCCAAACTAACTACAAAACATTGTGGGCCGCAATCCTGGAGGACCTCGACAACTGGAGTAAGCTCAACCTGTCATGGGCCGGCAAACTGACAGCGATTAAAATGAATGTTCTTCCACGACTCCTTTTTCTCTTTCAATCTTTGCCAATTATCCTCCCGTGCACGTTTTTGAATACGGTTAAAGACACCCTGCTATCATTCATTTGAGATAAATGCAGACCCTGTATTGCATATAAAACCTTGATCCTAGCCAAAGACAAAGGGGGCCTTGCCTATCCAGACATTAATTCTTATTATGCAGCAGCAGTGCTTCGCGTCTTGGTAGACCACATCAGGGAGTCAAAAGGCAAGCAGTGGGTTGCTCTGGAAAATGGCCTCTTTGCTCCCATAACCATGGGCGAATGGCTCTGGGCAACCCTAAACACCATACCGTGCAAGGCAAGGGAACATCCTGTCTTGTCAGCCATTTGGAATCTATGGAACAAAAAGAGCTCTGACATGAGGGGAGTTACCACCTGGCCATTGCCGCTCAGTTGCATTGGGGCCCCCCCAATCAGAGACACCATAATAGACCCCCTTCGCTTTCAACCCCAATACGAGCAGGGTTTGGTCAAAGTGGGACGAATGTGGAGGGAGGATTCCTTCCTATCTAGGAATAATGATAACCAGAAATCTTCAGGAACTGTTCCAAACTAACTACAAAACATTGTGGGCCGCAATCCTGGAGGACCTCGACAACTGGAGTAAGCTCAACCTGTCATGGGCTGGCAAACTGACAGCGATTAAAATGAATGTTCTTCCACGACTCCTTTTTCTCTTTCAATCTTTGCCAATTATCCTCTCGCGCACGTTTTTGAAAACGGTTAAAGACACTGTGCTATCATTCATTTGAGATAAATGCAGACCCTGTATTGCATATAAAACCTTGATCCTAGCCAAAGACAAAGGGGGCCTTGCCTATCCAGACATTCATTCTTATTATGCAGCAGCAGTGCTTCGCGTCTTGGTAGACCACATCAGGGAGTCAAAAGGCAAGCAGTGGGTTGCTCTGGAAAATGGCCTCTTTGCTCCCATAACCATGGGCGAATGGCTCTGGGCAACCCTAAACACCATACCGTGCAAGGCAAGGGAACATCCTGTCTTGTCAGCCATTTGGACTCTATGGAACAAAAAGAGCTCTGACATGAGGGGAGTTACCACCTGGCCATTGCCGCTCAGTTGCATTGGGGCCCCCCCAATCAGAGACACCACAATAGACCCCCTTTGCTTTCAACCCCAATACGAGCAGGGTTTGGTCAGAGGGGGACAAATGTGGAGGGAGGATTCCTTCCTAACCAAGGAAGAACTAGAGGAAAAACACACCTTGACCATTAGGCCCCTCCCATACCTTCAGCTTAAGGGAGTCCCCACAGATCGCAAATGGGAAGACCAGTTAAAGCGCCCCTTAACCGCTTTTGAAAATATATTAAACAAACACACAGGCTCCAAGGGTGTCATATCGAGCATGTACAAAGCACTCCTAGAAAGAGGACAACCCCCCGTTCCCAATACCAAAGCCAAGTGGGACAAAGAACTGAGGTGGGAGGATAACCAGGAGGGATGGGATGCCATATACAGAGCGGTATGGAAGTCCTCAAAAGTAATGCAATATAAGATGCACAACTGCTGGATATTAGTACAATGGCACCTAACCCCCCAACATTTAGCAAAAATGTATCATGGTATTACACCCTACTGTTGGCGTGGATGTACACAAGTCTGCACATATTGGGATCAATGGTGGGCCTGTTCCCGGATCCAGACGTTCTGGAAAGAAATGCTGGGGTGGATACACAAGATTGAGGGCATTCAAAGGGACTTAACACCCCTCCTGGTTCTTTTTGGAGTGGAACATACCAAAAACAGATACACGTCCTCCCACACATGCCGAGGAATCTGTTATTAGCAGCCTGTGTCTGTGTCACAATAAAATGGAAGGCACCCTCCCTCCCCACAAAGGCTGACAAGCTGAACAAAGCAATGAAAATATACGAAATGGAAAGTCTCACAGCTATTGTGAAGGAATCTAACACTTATATAGACCAGCAAAGGCTCCCGTTCCTCCAATTCCACAGGGAAAGACAAGCTGCCCAATAACTGTATCAGCACTCTAACAGCACTAATCTTCCCGCTTACATCATATTTTCAGCTAGCGAAGTATAAGAACCCCAGTGTCAGAATACTTTCTCCAGCTCCTCTTGGCATAGCACCTCAATAGATGCTAACATAAGAAATTGACCCTCTACTGTATACTCTCACAAAGAAAAACAATGCCCCCATCGTTAATGCAGCCATATATCTTTGATGTTCTTTTAATTCCATCAATACTCAGTAACTTGACCCCTGACTTTCTTAGGCAGGCCCAGGGAGGGAGGGGAGGTGGTGGGTGTAGTCTACGGGCTCTCTGTCCCCTTTACCTTTTTTCTTTTCCTCTATCCTTTTTCAGCTAGTCTTTCTCAATCCCCCTTCACCTCTCTCTTTTATGAGGGATTGGGGCTCCTTTTCTACCATTGTCTTTTTGAAAATGGAAAATGTTCTTTATGTGATTGCATTGTTCAATATACAAAGTGTTTTGGTTGATCCTTTTTTAAGGCCGTTTGGCCAATGTAACTCTTGATCACAATAAAAATATATATAAAAAAAGACAACCAAAAAGGAATACCAAGTAGGAGACAGGGTCTACTTGTACCATTTCCAAAAGAACCAGACCAAAGAGCGGAAATTTCTCCGTAGCTGGCGCGGACCTTTTGAAATTGTAGATAGCATTTCACCTGTCGCCTACAGAATCCACATCCCCAAAGGAGTGCTGACAGAAGAGAAATGGGTCCATATTAATCAGTTAAAAAGTTGTCACCCTAGGCACACTTTGCAGCTAATTGAGGAGCCCAGAGAAAATGAAATAGAGGAGACATCTGGAGAATGACAACCAGAAAAAGAAGAACCAGAAGGGAACAGGTAGGTTTATAGGTATAATTATTTAACAGGGAGTATTTGTCTTCATTGTCACGATGAAAGGGATTCCAAATAAAATCTAGTTAAATCAATGGTTCTCTGTGTCTTGTAAGTGATCATTTGTCTCTATCATCTAAGCACTGTAATAATTGAATGCATGTGTGTCCCGCTGCTGTCAACCTTCCTGGAAGACAGTCAGTCGGAAAATGTAGTAACCGGTTCTGATTTATTCAATAGATTCATACTGGATGCGCCCTTCATAGAACAAGGATGACCTCCACGGGGACATGGAAAGGAGAGATCAAAGAAAAATCTGCAGGTGTCGCTCCACGCCACAAAGAAAGACCTAAGGGAAAGTGGGTGTCACTCCACACTCCAATGAGAGACAACAGGAAAATCCTGGCGTACTTCTCGCTGATGGAAGAAGGACTCCACTTGATGAACCCCACTTTGCCCTACTGATGAATCCCACTTTACCCTACTCTCCCTCAACAAGAAGTTTCAGAAGAGTCGAGGGGAATTTGTGGGATACATTGACCCACTCAGCAGAATTCCCATCCATAACCAAGCTGCACTTCAGCAGTTATGAGCAAAATGGCTGCGCTGGCTCCTTTGAGCACCACTGCCTCGCATCAAAACTAAACTGCATTTTGCAACTACAAAATGGTGGCTGCACTGTTTGCCAAGCACCTCTCGGGCAGGATGGAACAAGTGGGCACACTGAGGAAGCCTGTCGGTATATTTCTTACCTGCACCCAAGAAAGAAAGGGAAAAGCAGCACTGCTTCGCTGCTAGCACATTTCCCCTGGAAAAAGGAAAATATTTTACATTTAAAATGATGCCGCTTTGCCGCTATTTCCATCTGTTCAACATCACACTGCTTTTATCAATGAGGCCCTGCCATGTCCACCCATATCCAGATTGTGCTCCAGCAGAAAACAGCATTATTCCTGAATGACAGGCCATGTCAGGCCAGAACTGGGAAATCAACAGAAACTTTATTTCAGCTGCACAGAAAAATGCTTGACTTTTGGGCTACACAATGTCAAAAATCAATGCTTCAAAAAATGCCTTGGCTCTCTAGGCCTATGTCAATTTCAGTGGATCTGCGTTTAAACAGATTGCTGTATGAGAGAAACTGACTAGGGCTGCAAAACCATGTGGGAAATTCAAATGGAAGAGAAAACCTTATGAAAGGGACATATCGGCAGACTTCACCACATGTTTAAATGTGCTTTTGCAAAATAAGGAAAATAAAAATACCAGTTTTAAAAGTGTATGTTGGATAAGGCTCTGTCCTGGCCTAGCAATGAAAAGGGGTTTTTGCTGGGAAACATATATGGAATGTTTTATTTCAATAGGCTTGCTTCTGATTCAGAACAAAATAAAATAAAGTAAAGAATTAAATGCATTGGTTTGACTGAGGAAGCTCCAGAACAGGGGTTTCTCCTGGCTAAACTGAGGCCTTCCCCCAAAAGAAGCCACACTAGATTCTGGGACACCTACCTGTTAACTGCTACCTTTGAAAACTTTGAATGGGCCAAGACAAAGAAATGCCACATGCTCGTCAGACATTTGTCTGGGCTTCAGCTTGAGACAATAGATCTGGGACACCAATGTGTGAAGTGGGGGAAGTGACAATGAACGTTCAATCAAGCTGGGAAACCCCCATGGCCACCCTGGGCTGAAACTGACAGTTGGTGGGAGCTGAAGAAAAAAATTGAAGGACAAAGGCTGACCATCTGATTCAATATACTATTTGATGAATAAACTTTTAAGACTGTTAATTCTGTAACTGGACAGCGCAGAAATGTAAAAGTTGTACGGTTTAAATGTGCTTTTTGTGGATTCTAAACAAGATATTGCAGTCGTCCATAGCATGTATGGGACAGAAACACCAGGAGAATGTAAATCATGGGGAAAGTACATATGGTGGAACGTTAAATATTAATAAAAATATGGTCTATGATAATATGCACACATACATAAAGTTGTGGGATTTTGGGTGAAGCGGTTCTCACTAAAATCACAAACAGCTATTAGAAGGGTGAAACAATGGCATACAGAGCTGGGAGTGGGAACACCATGCTCTGAGTGAAATATGTAATCTGCCTATGTAATTTGTTAAAGTCCCACAACTGTAAAATGTGTAATTTATGTTAATATTGATTTTTGCTAAAGTAACTGTTGGATGATCCGTTGCATTGTAAAGCCACATCATAAAGCTGATGCCATGTTCCTATAAATCCAACCAGCTGACAGAAAGGCAGGAACAATCACCACTGACCAATCCAGTTGTTTAGAGGCGTGCCCAGCTACGCCTTCCCCACCATATAATCCCATGATGTCACCATGCCTTATAATAAGGGAGGCTGACAGAACTCTACACACTCTCTCCTGAATTTCCAGTGCCTGCGTATCCTGATATTCTAGATTCATCTTTCCAGATTCCAGATCCTACTGCCAGGCCAGAGCATAGCTGACCCTATCTCTGCAAGGCCTTGATCCAGAAATCCCACTAAAAACCCAAGTAAGAAAAGGGAAAAGCAGTGGAACACTTTTGGGGAGCATCCTGTGATCAGATTAACTGCATGCCTGCCGTATTCCTGCCATCCAGCTGTACCTTTGCCATCCAGTGACCGGAATTACCCAGCTGTTTGCTGTAAGGGGAGCCTGCCGTGCGGTGACCAGAACCCGGTTGACTGTCCCAAAATCCCAAACTCAAGCGTGGACTGTGAGTATTTCCCCATCCCATAGCAACACATAGCAGACCCCATCTTGATACTTTGTCTTTGTTCTACTCTCTAATTAATCCTATTCATGCCTTGGTAATTTGTTAAAACTGTTAGAATTCTCTGTGCACCCTGTCCTTGTTTTTCTAGTGTTAGAGCAATTCTTTCATTCACCCCATCTTGTAACTCCTTAGCAATATTTGAAACATTTAAATTAATTCCCGCATATATCTGAACACAGGGTGAAAGGGTCAAGTTGCACATTAATCTTGGATCGTACTGTGTCTTTCTTTAACAATCTGGTCTTAATGATCTAGTTTAAGTAAAACTTGTCCTTTCTCTTTCCAAATCGATGTCCTCTCTTTTACGGCTTTATTTTACCAAAACCAAATCTACTTTTATCTTTTGCGGATCTCATCCAGTTCTTCACTATAGCCATGCTTTCACTTCTATATTGTCCCTGTGATGTGACTCTATCCCCCAACCCAAAAACTGCATTCCAATGCTGAGTATTTCACCTGTTTTTCTGAAAAACGTTTTTGACTTTTAAAACTGCAAAGTAGAAAAATGCAACTTTCCAACGTGTGATTCGGCTGCATCGTGTTATTACTTTCAAATTGATTTTGAACTGTATGCCTTTTGTGATACTGACCCGTCTGATGCTTTCCGCCAACTCCCGTTCCTCCCCACTCTCCTCACCTGATTCCAAGTCCTCCGGTTGCAGTAGCCTGTGAGAGAGATAGTCCTTCTCCTTTTTGTGTAGAACGTATCTGTCTCGAGAGGAAGCCACAGTGAACGCTAAAGTGTAGCAAACCTGGGGCCTCCTTCCCGTGATCAGACAGTAGCGAAGGGAAAAAGCCTGTTCAGGCAGAAAAAACCCTCCAATGAGAGAAGCAGCTTGAGATGGTCCGGAGCAAGCAGCTGAAGTGGCTTCCTTGAGGTAGGTAGCTGATGGGAGCAGGCGAAGCCGGATGTCCAATATGGAGAAGGAATCGGAGAGAGGGAGAGCCACCGGAAAAAGAACCAGTGGGAAAAACTTCTCCGGAGCAACAGAGAACCGAAGCGGCTGGGAGAGAACGCAGCCGAAGGTAAGGCAGAGAAGGCGGACGCGGAGGGGCCGCCACCGCAGGAGAAAAACAAGCCGAGAGGTAAGGAGAGAGCGGGAAGGAGAGGCAAGGCAGGGGTAGAAAGGGAGAGAGAAGGAAAGGTGGTCCGAGGGAGGCAGACCGAGGAAGCAAGGAAGTGACCGGAGCGGTCGAGACTGGAAAACTAGCGTATAGACCCAAAGATGCGAGCTAGCGCAGTGAAGGGGGTTGCAACGCAGCGATCGCGGGGAGAGAAGGAAAGAAATACTTCCCAGCGATGCCATGTTGGAAAACCACTAGACCGTAGGGTGCGCTGAGGCGAAATCACGTAGCGGAACCTCCGCTCGCCCTTCCAGCGCGAAGCCGCCAACGCGGATACAAACGCCAAACAGGACGGCGGATGACAGTATGCCCCCCCTAGAGCGCAGAACCCCCGGCTTAAAGGGGAAGCGGGCATGAAACCGAGCCAACATTCGAGGGGCATGAATGTTGGAAACTGGTTCCCACGAGTCCTCCGACCTAGGGTAACCCTTCCAGGACACCAAATATTCCAACCTACCACGGTAGTGGCGGGAGTCACGCAAAGTGGAGACCTCATATTCCACAGAGGAATCTGCCTGAGGGAAAGGCTGGTCAGGGACAGCCCTTTGGTGGATGTCCGGAATAAAGGTTTGAGAAGAGAAGCATGGAAGACACGATGAATGCGGCTGAGGTAAGAAGGTAGTTCAAGCCGAAAGGTAACAGGATTTATTTTGGAAAGAATGGGAAAAGGACCCAAAAAGCGAGGAGAAAGTTTAGAAGGGTGAACCCATCATGGCAAGAATCTGGTGGACAGCCAAACCTTGTCCCCTTCCTTCCAATCAGGGCAAGGCCTACGATGTTTGTCCGCTTGGAATTTGTTGTATTGGCGACTCTTCTCCAAGCACCTTCTGGCAGTGACGTGTGCATCAGAAATAGACTGCAGAACCTCTTCAGCCGTCGGGGAATTGGTGGGCAACGGAATGTAGGGAAGAAGAGATCTTGGGTGTACCCCATAGGTGCAAAAGAAAGGAGAAAGTCCAATGGCTGCATGAGATGAGTGATTATAGGTAAACTCCGCCGTAGGAAGCAAAGAAACCCAATTGTCCTGAAGACGATTGCTGTAGCATCTAAGGTACTGTTCTAAGGTGGCGTTAAGGCGCTCAGTTTGACCGTTAGTCTGTGGGTGAAACCCAGAAGACAGAGCACGTTCCATACCTAGGCGAGAACAAAGAGCCTTCCAAAACTTCGAGATGAATTGGCTGCCACGATCAGAGATGATCTTGTCAGGAAGACCATGAAGACGGAAGATATCCTGGGCGAAAACCTCAGCCATCTCAGTAGCGGTAGTTAGACTAGACAGAGGGGAAAAATGAGCCAATTTGGTTATGGTGTCGACTGTAACCATAATACATGTGCAGGAGTTGGAAACGGGAAGTTCCATGATGAAATCAGTAGAAATCAATCCCCAAGGGCGAGAGGGTACCTCAGGTTGGGTAAGAAAGCCCAAGGGTTTGCCAGTTATGGATTTAGTCACGGCACAAACAGGACAACTGAGTATGTATTCCTCAATATCCTTCTTGAGTTCTGGCCAAAAAAAAGAACGAGTGATAGATTCAGTGGTATTAAGCTTTCCTCGATGGCCTGCAGTGAGTGAATCATGACACCAACTTATGATCTTGAGACGTAATGGACCGGAAGGTATGTATAACCGATGGTTGAGGTATAGCAAACCCTCCTTTTTGGTGTAGGGTGTCTCCCCTCTGGGTTGTGGAACAGTACCTTCCGAAGCCACACCAGCTCGAACCTCTTACAAAAAGGTATTGCAACAATCAAGATCCTATTCCTGTGGAACATCGGCTTAGTGGTATGTCTTTTCTCTTCACATTTGGGACCCTTCCGAGAGAGAGCATCCGCAAGCGTATTGTTGGTACCAGGCAAGTAAGTAATTTGCAGATCATATTGGGCAAAGAAATATGCCCAACAGGCTTGCCTGGAGTTAACACACTCCATATTCTGCAGAACCTTGAGATTCTTATGGTCCGTTCTGATGATGACGGTCTGCCTAGCTCCCATCAGTAGATGTCGCAAGTCTCACATGCTTGTTTAATGGCCAACAATTCTTTTTCCAGTACGGAGTAGTTGAGTTGTCTGGGAGTCAACATCTTAGAGAGGTAACAAATGGGGTGCTCCCGTACTTCGAACACTTGTAGCAGAACAGCCCCAATGCCCATGGCCGAGGCGTCAGTCTCGACGATGAACTGTCTGCTCTGGTCAGGATGGCGCAAAATGAGAGCAGTGCAAAAGAGGTTCTTGAGATCGTGAAAAATCTGTTCTGCTTCGAAAGTCCAGCGAAAGAGATTGTTGACTTTCTTGAGTAGACGAGTTATAGGGAGAACTGCCTCAGAGAAGTTAGGGATGAATGTGCGGTAGAAATTAGAGAGTCCGAGAAACCTTTGCACTTCTTTGATCAATGTCGGAGAAGGCCAGTCCAGAATAGCTGCCACCTTACTGGGATCCATGGAGATACCTTTTTCAGAAAGGTGATACCCTAGATAGGGCACTGAAGTAGCAGCAAAAACACACTTCTCTGGCTTGACAAGGAGTTGGTTGTCTTTAAGCCTTTCCAGAACTTGTTGGACATGGGTCTGGTGGTCCTCTAGATTGCCAGAATATATCAGGATGTCGTCCAGGTATATGATCATGGAGACAGACAATAAGTCTGAAAACATCCGGTCCATAAACCGTTGAAAAACAGCAGGAGCATTCACCAAACCGAAGGGCATGACTCGGTACTCAAATAAGCTGAACGGAGTGCGAAAGGCGGTCTTCCATTCATCTCCTTTGGCGATGCGTAACAGATGATATGCATTTCTGAGGTCTAATTTAATGAACCAACCTGCACCTTGAACAGCTTCGATGATCTCATGTATTAATGGCATGGGATACCGATCCCGGATGGTAACCTTGTTGAGGCCTCGGTAATTGATACAAGGACGCAAGTCAGTAGAGTCCCTCTTCTTGACAAAGAACAAAGAAGCCCCGGCAGGAGACTTGGAAGGTTGAATGAGCCCATTCTGAACATTGGCATCAAGATAATCTCTCACAACCTTTCTTTCTGCTTGAGTTAAAGAGAACATCCTACAGAAAGGAACCAGAGCATTAGGTTCTAGGTCTATGGTACAATCTTCTGGCCTATGGGGAGGTAAGGTCGCTGGCTTTCTTTCGACGAACACCTCCAAATAAGGGGAACAGTATAGAGGTAGAGCATGAACCCCGGCCAGCTGTTTGGTAGACCCTGTAACAATCTGAGGAAGACCGTCGTCAGAAAAACAGTTAAGCTTGCAGTAGGGGGAACAAAAATGTAGCTGATTGTCTGCCCAATTGACATGAGGGTTATGCTTTCTGAGCCATGTGATGCCAAGAATAACCGGAAAATGAGCAGCTCGAATAATGTCGAACCGGATTGTCTTGGAATGTTGAAAAATGGTAACTGATAGGTCCTCGGTGGTGTGAGTAATGGGTCCTGAAGAGAGAGGAGAACCGTCGACCCCTTCAACCTTTTGATCTTCTTTGCGAGGCAGTGTGCGGAGACCCATCTGTTTGGTCCAGATGATGTTGACAAAATTCCCGGCGGCCCCGCAGTCCAGAAGTGCAAGGCACTCAACTGACCTGCCGTTGACATCAATAAGAACAGGTAGAACCATATGCCTGGAATCCTCAGGAATGTAAGGAGCCGAAATTGAGAGAGAAACATAGGGACTGGTGGATGAATCGGGAGTCCCTCAGAACCAGGTCCCTACTGGCGCCGAGGGAAACTGTTTCCGTGCCCTTTCTGAGGAAGTTCGGTACATTCTTTGAGGAGATGTTGATCCGACCCACAATAGGCACATTGGCCCTCATTACAACTCAGGCGTTAAGGGTTAACGCCATCGTTAACCCTATAGCCTGATTCCAATTTTAACGGCTGCTTTTAGCAGCCGTTAAAATCCATGGCGCTAAACCGCCTTGGTGCTAATTACGGCACCGTAATTTACGGTGCTGTAATTAGCGCCTTCCCCACTCC
This sequence comes from Ambystoma mexicanum, assembly GCF_040938575.1. Classification (NCBI taxonomy): domain Eukaryota; kingdom Metazoa; phylum Chordata; class Amphibia; order Caudata; family Ambystomatidae; genus Ambystoma; species Ambystoma mexicanum. The sequence continues at coordinate 53,803,996 of NC_090933.1, read as the reverse complement.
CATTATGCCCTATGGGAAATGGGGATTTACCGCCCCACTCACCTTGGAATGGGGCGGCAAATCGGCCATCCACCATGGGTAAACATAGTTTACACCATGGTGGTAAAGTTGGTGTACTTACCGCCTGGGTCGTAATGACCCCCATAGACCCTTCTCCTTCCTTCTTCTTCTTTCAGCAGCGGATAGAGGTCCTCTAGTAGATCCAATCTGCATGGGTTCATGTGAAGTATGAGAAGGAGAGGAGGAGACAGTGGAGGATGAGGCGGGTTCGGCAAAATGAACTGTAGGTCATTGTTTCCGGCGCTCTGACCGTTGTTCCTTTAGTCTATATTCAATTTGTAAGGCTGCGGAGAGCAAATCCGGGAAAGAAGGCGGTCTGGGTGCTCTGGCGAGTTCGTCCTTAATTTCCTCCTTGAGGCCTCGCCGGAATATGGCAAATTGTGCCTGTTCAGACCGCCCAGCACCCGAAGCCAACCTCTTGAACTCTGAAATGTACGATAGGACATCCGATGACCCTTGTCGGATATCCAACAGGTCCTCACAGGCGGTGTAAGTCAACTCGGGCCTCTCAAAGGTTTGCTTCAACAAGTTCTGAAAACCAGCAGAATCGTGTAAGATGGGGTTAGCCCCGGTAACCAGCGGAGTAACCCATGCCAGGGCATTGCCGGTCATGTTCGATATCATGAAGCCGATCTTTGTCTGGTCGGTGGCAAACAGCCAGGGCCTGAAAGTAAAATATACCATGCAGGCCTCCAAAAACTCTTTGACTCTTTTAGGAGTTCCATCGAACTTCCCTGCCGAAAGAGTCATGACAGGAAGTTCTGGGGATAGTGGTTCGCGGGCAGTAATCATCTGTTTCAAGACCATGTTCTCTGCCTTAACAGTTTGTAGCTCTTGGGACATTCCCTGAATGGCCTTCCATAGTTCTTGTATCTGTTCTTCTGCCGACATTTTTTCTGATAGGCGTTGCAATCTGTCCCGTCTGTTGCTTTCCGCCAACTCCCGTTCCTCCCCACTCTCCTCACCTGATTCCAAGTCCTCCGGTTGCAGTAGCCTGTGAGAGAGATAGTCCTTCTCCTTTTCGTGTAGAACATATCTGTCTCGAGAGGAAGCCACAGTGAACGCTAAAGTGTAGCAAACATGGGGCCTCCTTCCCGCGATCAGACTGTAGAGAAGGGAAAAAGCCTGTTCAGGCAGAAAAAAACATCCGATGAGAGAAGCAGCTTGAGATGGTCCGGAGCAAGCAGCTGAAGTGGCATTCTTGAGGTAGGTAGCTGATGGGAGCAGGTGAAGCCGGATGTCCAATGTGGAGAAGGAATCGGAGAGAGGGAGACCCACCAGAAAAAGAACCAGCGGGAAAAAATTCTCCGGAGCAACAGAGAACCGAAGCAGCTGGGAGAGAACGCAGCCCCAGGTAAGGCAGAGAAGGCAGACGCGGAGGGGCCGCGCACCGCAGGAGAAAAACAAGCTGAGAGGTAAGGAGAGAGCGGGAAGGAGAGGCAAGGCAGGGGTAGAAAGGGAGAGAGAAGGAAAGGTGGTCCGAGGGAGGCAGACCGAGGAAGCAAGGAAGGGACCGGAGCGGTCGAGACTGGAAAACTAGCGTATAGACCCAAAGAGCTAGCACAGTGAAGGGGGTTGCAACGCAGCGATCGCTGGGAGAGAAGGAAAGAAATACTTCCCAGCGGTGCCATGTTGGAAAACCACTAGACCGTAGGGTGCGCTGAGGCGAAATCACGTAGCAGAACCTCCGTTCGCCCTTCCAGCGTGTAGCCGCCAACGCGGATACAAACGCCAAACAGGACGGCGGATGACAGATACCTAGCCTTATAGTTGCTAGTGATATGACCTCCATGATACTGTGATCAAACATATGTACCTTATTATTTTACCACACATTTAATGAATTATCTGTCAAAACCTGAGTGTCATTTTTAGCAATTGCAAGGGGTTTTGAAATCTTATTTTGTGAGGGATTGTCAGATTTTGATTCTGTTTTCTGCCTAATATTCCTGACTCCTTGCTGTTTCCTTCTATCCACTCAGAATTGTATTAATTGTGGGTTGAGGGAACATTGCAGGGGGAAACCTTAACTCGGGTGCTATCTATCCTAATTGAATAAGTGTTCCTATTCATTTGTGCTTTGGAGATGTTCGTGTAGGGTAAGGTTAACCAAGTGTATTTTAGTGATTTTCATTGTAATTATCACCCCATTGGTGATTGCTGGCCAATATTAAAATTTGTGTGATTTCTTTGAATTTTAAAAATAAATAAATATTGCATTCCCACCAAACGGCCTGGTTCATGGTCCATTGTGACCTGGGGTATTTGCAAAAGAGGGTGTGAGGTGGGTTTTGTGCCATCTCAATTTGAATTCGTAGATAATAAAGAGAAAGCATTCCAATTGTTCGCTACATCCAAGGCTAGGGACAAGGGTCCTGGTCCGGTGTGTGTCGCCCGATTGAAATCCTTAACACTCCTTTGCTTGCCCTAAACAGTTTCCTGATCTTTACTACATCACCAATATTCACATGTTGCTCAGCTACTCACCAGTGCTTCTAATCATATCTTCTTTAGTACCTGTTAGGTACATATGTACCCTCTCAATTATTCTAGCCTCATCCAAACTGATCTCCCCTCCCCACCCATCCACAGAGGGCTAACATCTAACTTCATGTTCCTTCGCCTTATCATTACAAAAGGTGTATACCACATGGCAGGATGGGCTGTATCTCTGTACGCAGCAATCATTCCCCCTACACTCATTCCCTCTGTGACCTGAATGCCAATGCCATCTGTAAATTGTCTTTGATCAATCTGTTTATTTTCTCTACATAACCATTACCCTGTGGGAGATACAATGAGGTCCTGAAATTCCTTATACCATGTGCATCCGAAAACCCTTTTATCTCTCATGAAACAAATTGCACCACGTGTACTTGGGAAATCCCTCCCTGGAACTCACTTCTAGCAAACAGTCTATTACAACTTTTGTGGTTACTGAACTAGCAAATTGGACTTCAAACCAACTTCATGTGTAATCTACTATCATCATCATCAGATATCGACACTCTTGATCCACATTTCCTAAGGGGCCCATCACGTCAATCCCCACTTGTTCCCATACATGCACAGCCACCTCCAATGGTTTAAGAGGCACATGCTTCACCCTTCTGGTTTTCTTGCTTTCCTCACACGCATGGCAATTCTTCACTGCCTTCTCCACACTGTCATCCATTCCCGGCCACCAGTATTTCTCTCTTAGTCTTCTTTTTGTTAGACTGTGACCTAAATGTTCCATGTGTGCGTTCAAGACAATGCACTCTCTTACATTAAGAGGAGGAGTAGGTTTCGCCATTCTGGCTAATCACATGGTGCCAGGTCATCCTTAACCATACTAAATGCCTTAACAAAATCTTGTTTTCCAGGTCAGCCTCTCTGCGTGTACTCTATCACACGATTTCATTTTTCATCATCCTCCATCGCTTTTTTATACTCTAGCACAATCACCCGCACCAACTCGTGGATGCTCGCCAGCGACTTATTCATCTTTTCTGCTACCTCCTCCCCGACACTTCCCGAAGGAAGTAGTCTCAACAAATAATCCACTACTAAATTGTCCTTTCTTTTCACATGTTCAACATTAAAATTAAGCTCCTAGTTCTTGGTTTTCGGTAGGGAAATTCCTCCTAGAGCAGGGTCAGGGAGGCCTTTCCCCAACCAGTTTTGTTTTCAATAAAAGTCTTTAAAAAAAAAAACAAGGCAATCTTGTGTCCTGATTTCATTCCTGACTCTTCACAAATGGTGTCAGCATTGGGATTTTAAGCCAGCTGACACAACCTGGAAACTCACCAAAAGTTCTGTGTTTGTATCCCTTATAACTTAAATGCGACTCATCATCCAACAGCTAGGCGAGGACTTTATATTTAGAATAAAATCATGTGAAACCATCTTTAATGTTAAACAAAAGATCCTAACTAAGTTTGCTGTCCCCATTAGACACCATTGACTCCCTTTTCAGGGTTGCCCTTTGTTAGACACTGTTAGGTTATAGAACTATGGTATACAACTGAATAGTAAATTGAGTTTGATAATCAAGACTGAGAAAGATCTCCCTCTAATACCTGCTCTAGATATCATACCTAGCCTTAGGACAGCCACCCAAGTTCCTATTGAGAAGGAAGATTTAGAGGAACCCATTTCCCTCTTGGACACTATGAAGCCAATAAGAGTGGACCAGTGATAGAGGAAGAGGTATTTTCTTTTGCTGACAAACCAGTATAAAATGTACTTCAAGATCCTGATTTGTATAACTTTGAATAGGCCACTGGTTTTGTTGAAGAGGGAAATATCAATGAGAATGTTGAGATGGCTACTATAGAGAACCTGTTAACTCAACTGACCGCCGACCAAATCCAGGCTGAAGAGTGTTTCAAGTCGGGCTAAACAGAATTGTTGTCTCTCACCAAAGACAGATATCACCACATGGAATATTACAGATGTATAAGGAAGGGGAAGAACCAGAGAATTTTGTGCACAGCTTTGATCTTATGGCCCTTGCAGAGCGTACATATAGAATGGATGGGATTACACCAGAATACTTCTGAGTCCAATTAACTGAACCAATTCAGGAAGATGGCAAAGTACTGTTTTATTAACAATGATCTAAAACAGTGTGGTTACAACGGACATCAACGGACGTATGCTCAGACTCTCAATGATCTTCAAACAAAATATAGATTTTATACCAAAAACTGCATCAGAGTGATGCCATACTACGTGGCAAATAATACAAAACCTATCAGGGATCGGGATTGGTTAAGGGAGACATCTAAGCATACAATTCTTTAAGAGCTCGGATTGTTATCGGCTGCCCGTTTCCAGGTGGACAACTTATGCCTACCTCTTAAAAACATGTAATTTCAGAAACATTAGATACACTCAACTGGCGGACTCGACCGAGCCCATTAAAACGAGGAAGCAATACTACGAGATGAATGGGGATGCAGAAGTTACTCAAACAATACTAATCAAAATGACTCGGGTAGTTGGCAAATAGGTTGACTGTTTTAATATCAATTATCTAAAACAGGGAGTACAACGGACATCAACGGATGTCTCACCGCATATTCTCTCAATTTGCTTCAGAAAAAACATAATACTTATAGTAAAAACTCATCATTGATGATGTTAACCTACGTATTTACTAACATCATCCTACGTGGCAAACTACAAAAACCTATTGAAGAGAGTGATTGGTTCTAAGGGAACATCTAAGTATAAGGTCCATACTAGTTTAGGAAAATGATAGGCTCCTTAACATCAGGTGGGGCAACTAAGCCCTCCCCTCAAACAGGTCACTATGATCGTCACTAAATGCACAATGTCCCATTGGTTACACAAACTATAGGGCCCTTAATAACGCTGCCCCCTACAATTGGTTGCCACTCTAACGTCCATCAGTACTTTTCCGACCTATGTTATCAGCACGCAGGCTAGACGTCCAGGTGCTGGTGAACTGGTCATAACCATAGCTCCCCACCAATTAGCATATCATCTATCATCACCTCAGTGGTCTGCTGTCAATTAAGGCTTTGAACTTGTCCTTGGAAATGTTCTTTGCTCTGGAGAATTCAGGGGAGTGAAGGCACGCTCTGCCTTCATCCGTAGGTGTGGTTCATCATGTTTGTCCAACTTCATCCTTCACACGTGATTAAAGACCACAATTCTAAGCTCTAGTGTATTTAAAATACAATTTTTTATTAGACCTCTGATGTCTTCCTTGTTTTTGTCCATGCCTTCTGAACAGGAATTTCATTCTTTCAGATGATTTGTAACTAATGTCTGTTCATCCCAGTCCGATAAGCCCTTGGCTTCTTGATGCGCATCCAGCCTCGCCATTCTGAGATCTGATTTTGTAACTCAATTGCTTTTTTAACTGTGACACACTCAAAAGGCCTTCCTTCTCTGGTCTAGCACTACTATAACACGTAGTGGAAACATCCATTCTTTACTTGCTCCTATATATGTATACATTGGCGCATGCCGCGATCTATTCACTACATAGCTAGCCTCAAGAATACTTTGTCTGCTTGTGTTTCTTTGCATAAGTACATGTGTAAAATGGCTTGATATCTTCATTGTTTCTGTAGCATAAGCCTCTTCATCTTGAGTCCAAGATGTCACTTATCTTTGATACTTTCTTGATGCCTTATAGAACATCTTTATTCTCTTGTCTCTGCATCTCTCTATGTACGTCCGTCCGGCTTCCTGTGTGACGTCACCATTCGGTTCTTCCGGACATTTGCTCTGTTTCTTCTGCAATCTCATTCAAATGGCCATCATACTGTAGTGTATGTGGGTATGGCTTTCTCAATGGGAACTTTGCTTCCAGGATTCTCCTCTGTGTCTGTATTTTCAATGGTACTGCACGTGTCTCACACTCTGGTTCCCAACATATGGGTGGGATTGTTGAGGTAGGATATTTAGCTCCTTCTCTACAACACAGTTTCTCATTGGTCTTCAAACTAAATGCTCTAAATGAATTAAAACTTGGCATCTCATATGTCTTTGATTGCACTTTGCTGTGAGAAGATTCATCCTCTGCACACTTTTTCTTCTCCATTGAAGATAGCTGACTTTGCCTTCTAGAATCTTGACTTCAGGCTAGACAGCCTCGCCACACAGCCCCACGAGCCTGCTGTTGTTGCTGCAACATAGTTTTCCATTCCTGCTTTATGGTTCTGGCTTGCTAAATTCATGATACCAAAGTCCAGTTTTCTGTGCAATGGGGGCTTCGCCTGCATTCTAATTACTACTTATAGCTAGCCTCTATGATGACTTAATCTACTTTGCGTTTCAGCATCTGTACATTTATTGAATCATTGTTTTCAGCAGAAACCTGTGCATGTGTTATCCTCTTTGTTTACACTTAAGAGTTCACGCGTTCTTTTACTTCACCATTAGTATTTTTAGGATTGATACATTATCTTTAGCCAATGTCTTGAGACGTCGAACACAAATTCTCATGAGGTCACTGACTCACCCTCTTCACTCATTTTATATTCCTTAAGGGAGTTCCTCCTGCAGGATACCATTACTCCATGGGTACATTCAATAGGGCTCTCTCAATGGGTACCTTCCTCCAAATACTCCTTGCGAAATTGGCACGAAGGCTGGTTTCAAACACGGCAAGGTCTCATGTCTCCAGTATATGGGAGGCATGGTGGCTGGATCTCCTGCGGATGTGTAAAGCTACTCATCCTACACTCCCCCCTCTGGTCGAGTCCTCGACCAGCTCCTCCAAGTTCTCCTTTTTCCTGCATTTCTTCTTGAAGAAGTTCATCTTTGGTTTCCATATCTTCATCACCCTCCTCAGGGTGCCTTCAGATTTGATATGTTCATCAACGCTCCAAGTCATGTAACTACATTGTCCATTCGGAGTGCAGTAGACCCATCATCCTACGTACGTCTTAAGATCCTTCGGATACCAGTACTTTGTTCCTTCAGGTGCCACAATACTGGCCTTTATGTAATCCCCCACAGCATCATCAGTTAACTCTTAAGCTCTTCTTTGGCATCAACCATCAGCTTCATTCTTACCGCCTTCTTTGCTGTCTTCTTACATTGTTCAATTTTTATCTTGATCACAAAGAATCCGAACATTACCAGGACCAGTATTGCGCCAAGAAACTTGAATATGTTTTCTGTCCAGTGAGGAATCCATGAGAACAGGAACGTGAGCCAGCTATCATCTTCAATACATCTGCCCCTTCCTCCATCTTTGGAGATGAAGCTCTTTCAGAGTTCCATTCTCACCATCGTGAGAAGGTATAAATGCGCAACACGATGGGCTGATTTTGGCGCAAACACCTCCTTCCACAGCTGTGATCATATCGAGGACATATCTGTTCTGGAGGGTCATCAGTCAAATGGGCCTCAGCTCTTCTTTTATGGCATTGAGTCCGTTTATAATAGCATTGTTTGTCTGTAGAAGCTCCCACCTGGTGATTTGCAGCTATTTGGCATTCACCACTGTTTAAATTCCAGGCATAAATATAGATGGCATTATCATGGCAGTCTTGCTAAACAACTTATGTTCATCAGGAATGGCTTCATAAGCTTTTATTGACTTAGATGAGAAATAATTCTCTCTTTTCATTCGTCAGAGTTCATGAGATCTTTTTCTCATATGGTCATCCACCTTTGGGAATTCATCAATGTGCAGGTCGCTTTGAGCAATCACTAATGCTGGAACATGGACAAACACCAAAGAACACACTCCTCCCAATTCCTCAGCAATTTTATATATGCTCTTGATCCACAGGCCCAATATCGATCCATCAGAACAGCTGTTCCTTTCCTTATTCCTGGAACGTCAATGGTAGACTTGCATCTTTTGTTCTGTCCGACATAGTTCCTTCCATGACCTCGGAAACAGATTGTTGCATTAACCAATGGGACTTCAGCCACTGGGCCTGCCTCATCTTCCACCCATGTCAATAGTTTAGAGTGTTTTGCCCACGACTTCACTACAGTCATTGTTCACTGTTTGTATTTCTCGTACTTCTTCCTTCCTCAGCAAATGAGCTGCACAGGACATCATTCCATCTTCCCATCCTTTGCTTGTGCTCACTCGTCCATAGATTAGCAGCTAGGATCATTCCCAGCATCCAGGCATCCAAGCTTTTTCTGTCATATCAGAGCAATTCATTTTCTTAATTTCTTCAATGATCACTTTATCTTGTCCTGCAGCATGATGCATGAGTATCTTATCTGTCCATCCAGGCAATTTTTCCATTTAAGCAGTCTTGATATGATCATTCTGGTATGGGAAAGACTGTCATTTTCTCCATCGCAAGGTTGCCCAATTCCCTTGCAACAGTCCTCGAGTAATACATGCTGCTAGATGGCTGAGGCACTTTGCATCGTGCGCTGACACTTCTTTAGAAATTAAAGTCTTTACTGTATTCATGGCATATGGGATGAGAGAGCAGACATAGCAATTCTCTTCAAATGTTCTTTCCCCCACATTTTTCATGTGTTGATACCACATATTATTCCCCAGGTGAGCTGAATTATCTAGATAGGTATTTATCGCCTGATTATCTTCCTCCGCATCCCTTTTGTGTCGTCTAACATATCCAATAAAGATCAAAGAAATTGTCATCATTTGTACTCATAGCAAGAAAATCATAGGAGCCCTTTCTTCAACAGGACCATTAGGATAATAGAGGCTGTGAAAAGTAAGGTACAGAAAGACAAATAGAATGCACATGTATATATATATCACACATAAGAGTCTGGTAAAACATTCAGTGTGCCATCCCAGCACTTGTTGAACTTGTGCTCTTTCTAAAATCACAATATCTTCCAACAAATCATTTTGTAATACGAGTATTCAATTGTTCGTTCTACACTTGTAATTGCACAATTTGCTCAATTATAGCAATAAGAAGCCTCCTTATTATTGGGCCATTTTTGAGATCTCACAAAAAGGTATGTATATCAACATCTCTTCTAACGAGAGTTGGATAAGATTGAAGGATAAACACAAAAATAGCAACCACAAACTGACGTGTACTACTTTTGACAGGTGGCATGCGTCGATTTTTCAAAACAAATATGCTCCTAAAAATGAATCTGGATATTGATTTCTTTTCCAGTTTCAAATCAGAAATTGACGTTTTGGCATGATACCGAAGCAATGTTTATTTTACTTGGAAAGATTTTTTCTAAAAAGTACGTTCAGCATAAGGAATTCTCTGCCAGTTTTTTATACTTCCTGCTAAACTATATAAGGAGTGTCCACTGAATTCCAGTCCAAAAGAACATGTGTTAATCACAAACAGATGCATCATCCTTCTTCTTGGTTATTGATCAAGTCTGCACATGTGGACATTCTTCTTCTTGTCTTGCTTCCGGGTCTGCAACCGTTGGGGGGGTCTTGCTTTTATAAACCTTCACTTCACTCAGATGCAGCCAAGCTCGTCTTCCTGATACCTTCATTGCAGAAGGAGAGACGTCTTTGGGTTCAAAACAGCCCATTGAATCTTGCCTCATGCCACCTGTGGGAAAAATTATTTATCAAACTGAAATCTCAGACATATGACTTTGGCAATGGCAATAGCTCACTTGGATTGGCTGCTGGATAGTCCTCTTCTGTATTTTTAGACCTCTCCCCTCGATGCTTGACTTGATCTGAAATAAAAGAAATACTGGCAGTCATACATGTCAAGTAATTGTGCATTTCATCACCTACACCCTCATCACGAGTTTGGCGGTAACCCTTAAATGCGATGGTAACACTATTACTGCTGCATTTAAGGGTCCGCCAAATCACGGGTTTGGCTGCATTTACCCCCAGCTCTGAGCTGAGTGTAAATGCGCCGTGAAAATTCCCATTTTCGGGTGCAATTAGTGCTGAAGTATTAGCGTGCGCTAATTGCACCGAAAATCCCCCATTGGGTCCAATGGACCCAGTGAGGAATTACGTTACCGCCAAACCCATGATCTGGCGCTAATAGCGCTGCAGGGTTTGGCCATAACGCTATTAGCCTGGGCTGTATCCGGGCGATAATACTGCCGGGTTACCACCCAACTCGTGGTGAGGCCCCTAGAGTCTATGCTATACTTTGGGCATCACTCCTGACCCTAGGTGGAGGCATAAGAGGCATTGGGCCTCATTACAACTCAGGCGGTAAGGGGTTTACGGCAGCGTTAACAGCGCCGACCCTTACCGCCTGATTACGAGGTCCCCTAGCGCCATGGTGCTTTTAACACCTGCTTTTAGCAGGTGTTAAAATCCATGGCGCTAAGGGACCATGGAGTTAATTACGCCACCGTAATTTACGGTGGCGTAATTAACGCCTTCCCCACTCCCATTATGCCCTATGGGGCAAAAATGGGAATGGGGAAGGGTAAATGGGGATTGGGGACTTACCGCCCCGCCAAGGTCGGAATGGGGCGGTAAGTCCGCCAACCACCATGGCGTAAACGTAGTTTACGCCATGGTGGTAAAGTCACGGCCCAGGCGGTAACTTACCGCCTGGGTCGTAATGAGGCCCATTCTCATATGACGCCCTGTTACTAACTTGTGGGGTGTGAGGTTGTGGTCAGAACCAGGCTGGTTCCGAATGGCATATAAAGCTAGGGGTATTCAATATAGCCATCCCTTTTTTAATGTATATTTGATCTTGGAAATCCTCTCTTTGAGAAGGCCGTTGAGTGTTATGCTCACCTGGCTCCCACAGAGGCGTCGATCTGGACTGGACTGCTGCGGTCTCCACCAATGTGACGCGTAGGGCCGAGATGACGGACTGGACTGGCCCACCTAGCTTCATTTGCTTGGCCCGTAGGAATATTCTTCTGATGATTTGAAAAGATGAGCTCTCCATCCTGCACTGAGCGCAGGGGCGCGTAGATAACCAGTTGCTTCACTGGCTCGAAGGAATTGGTGAGTTCCAGGACAATATTGACTCCGATATTTCCGGCAAGACGCCGTAAGTATGTAGTTCGTAAGAGTTCAAATGCCTGACTTTCACTCTTGTCCGATTCCTTGCAGGTTGCAGCTTGACCCTACTGAAGAGTTCCTCGTGGCAACTGGTAATGTTCTGGTAAGGATTTGTATTATCCAACGCAGTTCTATAAAATAATGTCCATATGTAACCTGTTGCTTTCTCCCTTATTCAGGCGCTGAGAGAAAGTATGAAGTCTCGGGGAATAATGCCTCAGGCGGTAAAATCAGGTAAGTCTTTTGTGGTGAGGAGGGTTCCCCTTGTTAGTCCCTTGTTTCACCTTGCTGTCCTTTTGTTTCCCCTTGGGGGCAGGGGTTCGGCTAGGATGCAGTGGAAGCTGCGCCGACCCGTGAAGAAGAATAGTACCCCCGGTGGTAAAATCAGGTAAGTGTATGGGGGGTATTCCTCTGTGTATTCCCTTGGCTCACCTTGCTGTTCTTGTCTTCTCCTTAGGTGCTGGACTGCGGCGGGAACATGCAGGAGGATGCAGTGAAATGTGAAGATGCTGCGAAGGCCGGTGAGTTCAGCGCGGCGCTGCAGCAGGCGAGGCGACGCGCATAAAATAACTTCTTTCTTCCAGCTCGAAGGCGCGATGGATTGGGAATTCGGGTAAGGATCAAAGGTATTGCTCTTGTTCTAACCTTTTCTCCTTCTTTCTCCCTTTTTCTAGGAGCTCCAAACTCGAGGCGGGCGTGGCAGAAGACTGGATGCAGACTTGCAGGCACGGTGAGCGTTACGCTGCTGGATGCAGAATAACGCGAAGCGTGTGCTGCTCTTCGGGCGTGGTTTAAATAGCCTCCAAAGTAGTCCCAGGTAAGTATTCCTCCCCAGTCCCACCCGAGTAAAAAAATAGTCCCTAGGTAAAATAGTCCCTTCCAAGCCTCGTTTGGCTAGGAGCTCTTGCAGCATGGTCTGCATCAGGTAAGTTTGCAGCATGGTCTGGATCAGGTAAGTTTTAACCTATGAGCCTGGCACCTATGGCACCTGGACTGACTCTCCATATGAGCCTGGCGCCATAGGTGCCAGGACTGCACCCAAATAGCCCCTAGCGGGGGTTGTTGGGCTTGCTTGGGGTAACTTGATGCCTGCTTCCGGGGTTGCTGGACTTGGTCCCCGGGGGTAGGCATCATGACATTGAGCCTCTCACATATTCTGTTTGCTTCCGAGTGATAAGCAGAAGAAAACTTGTGCTTTTTGCTTAATAGAAGCCCTATCTCTTCAAATAACGAATTAACAAAATGTACCCCATTATCGGATCTTAGTACTTTGCACACACCCCACCTTGGGAAAATGTCACGCACTAAAAACTTTGCTGTGCAAGTGGCATCAGGGTGTGTACACGTACCAGCTTTGATCCACCTAGAGAAGGGACACACCACCACTAATAGATACCTATATCCGTTACATGTCTGCAGCATATCAACATACTTGATATGTAAATGTTGAAATGGACCATTTGCTCAAGGTATGATTCTTCTCAGTGTATGCCCAGCAATAAACCTTTGACAGATGATGCAGTTCACCATGAATTGTGCAACATGTTCTAATAAATTGGGAACTAACAAGTCTTCTGCAACTGAGGCAGCAACACTTTCTCTGGTTATATGCGCGGGGTAATGCAGCTGTTCAAGGGAAATTTTTAATAATGCCACTGGCATCACTGGCTTTCCAGTACTTTCCTGTCACCATAATGCTTCTGTGGGGGATAAAGAACACTCCTCCGTCTCATAACTCATGCACAGCTAACTGAGCTCTTCCTTGCATCTCAATTAGTTGTGTAACAAACCGCATATTAAATCCTTCGCGCACTAGCATGCTTCTCATCAGAACTTCCTTATGATCTTCAGCATCAAAGCTAGAAATATCCGGAGAATATGCAACTCTTTTGGCTTCTACGTCTAGAGCTTTGTTTCGGCGAGAAATAAAGTCTGTTTGCTGCGCATTTTATGACCGCTATGGCCACTGGGAGTTGTAGTGCCTTGATAAGTCTGTCCAATAAGGACGCATGTTGTACTGGAGAGCTGTTTGCCTGGAGATAGCCCTCCTTTTCCAACACGACAGCCCTGAATGTTTAGTTGACGTCACATAGGCGGAGTCACTGTACACCGTCACTTCCTGTCCTTCATGTTTCTTGAGTGCGACAATAATCACTACTAATTCTGCTGCTTGTGCTAAAAAGTGAGATGGTAGCCTTGCACTTGCCATTACCTCAAATTCACCATTCAATCTGTATCTGCCTACTGCAGAACCTGAATGCCTTTTCTCCACTAGTCTGGTAAATTTTCGAAGAACCGTCAATAACTATGTCCTCCCCTCCCGCCAAAACATTCTCTTTCACACAGGGTATATCTTCATAAAATTCAACTTAATTTGCACAGTCATGCCATGATCACCTTCTAGCGGTTCAGCTAGAAACGTGGCTGGATTCACTATTTTACACCTCACTATTTTACCTCATAAGCTCTTTGTGACGTCAATGTACACTTAGGTTTCTCTATAATGGCAAATAGGGCGTGCTCCACGTAAAGAGTCATGGAACAGCCCATAGTCAAATGTATGGCTTTCTCAATTGCGAACGTGGCAAACGTGGTGTTAAGACGGATTTCTGAACTCTGTCCTGGCGGCGCAGAAGTTCAGAAGGCCAACCTAATTACTTGGAACAGGGTAACCTCTGGACAAGCCAGACCAATCAGGGTAGCGATCGCGGCGGTCAAGACTAGGTCTCAAGAGGGGTGAGGGTGACTGAAAGCCCGCAATGAGCACACAAAGCAAGGACACTTATAAACTACTCCAAACAGGTGTTATATTAAAAATATATACACATTTATTCCAAGGCCTTTAAAACAATGACCGTAGTGAGAAATCACAATACAACTCTAGTAAACCAACACATACCATACCAATACAATATATATACAAATACAAACAAGTCTCAAGCGTTAGATGCACCAAATGTGTAGTCCACCTAAAAGGGAAGGAAAACAGGCAGTGCAAAATAATGCTTAGACCCAGTCCGCCTTCAGAGGCACCTAACTAAAAGGAAGTCCGAGCCCTACGAAGAGTGGAGCCTTGTGCTGAAAAGTACCTGCACACGCTGGTGCCAACGGGCAAAAGGGGGAGTCTCTTCGAGGGAATCAGGCAGTTCAGTTTAGTGCACAAATGAAGAAGAACAGAGTTCCGCGACTCAAGCGCAGCCTCCACTGTGGGCAGAAGCAGAGCGCGAGTAAGGAAAGGCGTGCTGTTTTGACACAGCGGGGAAAAGCTATGGGCTCCTGCAGGAGGGCGACCAGTTCCTAGCTATGCTACTCACCGGTCCCCGATGCAAGCAGACCCAGGCTTCTCCGCGTCAGTTTCAGTCGCTGGCAGGTTCAGGAGAGCAGGGGACGTCTCGTCGTCGCGTTGATTCTGCAGCAGCAGAGTTGAGTTAAAGATGTCCCAAACGAAGTGAACCCGCACAGTTTGTTACCACAGCAGGGCAACGGAGCGGCCGTGTGTATCTCAGTCAAATGTACACTACTCACTTCAGACCTGGGAACGCCAAGTGTACGAATCGTGTGAGAGTGACAAGGACTAGAAATACAACACAACCTGGCGGCGGTTGCAGAGCAAGACTCCTGTGTAGGCTGGTCAGTCTGCTGGATGGCCCAGAGACGCTTCCGAAGGCTTACGAGCAGGAGATGGTGAAGATGCCGAGAATAGCTGACCCCGCTATTCCAAGGGTCGAAGTACCAGTACAGGCCTTCTGGTTCGATCAGAGGTAAAAAGGGTTTCACAAGGCGACAGCAGTGCAGAGGAGCAGTCCTTCAGCGGGTCACCAGCGATTCCTCGGTTCAGCCTCGTGGTTGCAGGATACTTGGCTCCTGTATTCCTTCGTTCGTGAGAACTCAGGAGATCGACATGGTTGTGGTGTTTCCAGTCCCCTCTTATCCACGGTTCCCTTAGCGCCAAAACGGAGGGAATCCAATGGGAGATCCGCTCATCAACACTCACACCATACGTGGACCTATCACGGACCACGGTGGTCCCAGGCATTCACACCACCCTAGACTCTCTGGCACCCAGGATGTGTATTGGGACCAGACATCCCAGCCCACATCCTGGAGGCACACACCAGGCCTGTAGAAGCCCGCGAAAGCATCCGTGTTTCGCGGGAAAGTACATGCCCAAATAAGGAAGGCCCCGGGTCGGCTCGACCTGGGGAAGGTGAAGGGAGCAAGACGGTCAGCGGACAGGACAAAGGAGCCTCGTGGTCTGGCCATTTTGGGAGCCAGGCCACCATTTTGGGCTAAGCGCGAGAAACGCGCTTAAAACGCCAAAAGGAGCTCAAAACACAAGAAACGATCGCTGCCACCATTCCCATCCGTGATTCACTTGCACCGATCAGTTACAATCCAAAAAGAGTATCTAGGGCCTGTAGAAGGCTAGAGACCCAAGAGAGCAGTAACTTAGTTTACAGTGCCCTCTTGTGTCATGTTGCACAAAAGCCGCAACATGATAAAAGAAACTACGGAAAACAGCGTTTCCCGGTACTGACTGTCTTAAGGGCATGTCAGTTTCCCCGTAAGAATGGAGCGAAAGCCTAGAGGAGTGCGGCAGAAGGCTGCACTTCTCTGGCAAAGTCGAGATCAAGGTGAAAAACAACAGCAAAAAGTTTAGGGGTTGCCACATGGAAGTAAATTACCCACAATTACGAAATCTTTCCTAACACGTGGCAGTGGCCAAAGATTGTTCACAAGGAAATTGTCCTCTTAGAACTGGATCTAAAATCCCACTGTATTATGCCAAAGGCTTCTACCCCAACGTTGTCCTTTGTGTAAGTACTGCTGCCATGACTGACCCATTTGTGTGTGAAAACAAATAAAACTCCTTGCTGTAATAGGGGATCCCTAAAACTGGGGCTGTACACTCTATTTTTTCTTTACCAACTTGTGCTTTCGTTAACGCTTGCAAAAGCGGCTTAGTATATGTGCTTTAATCAAAAACTCAGGTGCTGCAATAACTGCACAAGCCCAAAACCTGTTGCATTTGCCTTACTGTGTTTGGTTTCAGTGTTTTCATGATTGTCTCAGCTCTCGCAGGTGTCACTTTCTTTCCTTCATGTGACATTAGCTGACCTATATACAATACTTCTTCCTTACTGTACTGCAACCTCTCCTTTTCCACTTTATATCCTTTTCCTGCCAAAATAGTCATTAACTGAACAGAATCTTGCCTGCACCCATCCTTGGTTTTGTTACAAATCAATATGTCATCTATGTACTGAATTGCCATACTCTTAAGTTCAATATTACCAAGATTCATCTGTAAATGTAAATGAAGTCAAGTCTTGTGTGTCCTTATGCAATGGGATCGAGAAGAACACGTTCTTCAAAATGATCACCGTAAAATATTTTGCTTCAATTGAAATACTGTACAATATCGTTGCAGGATTAGGAACTAAAGGAAACTCGGCTTCTACAATCAGGTTAAGAGGCCTTAAATCCTGTATGAATCTCCACAACCCTCTTTTAGATTTATTTTATCGGATAGCCCTCTTGTATCTGCGTACTATACAGCACAGGGTAAACTGTCCCCCTCTCGTAAATTGCGCATTCTGTTGTGTGTTCCCTCAATTTCTACATACGCGCACAATGTGCCCTGTCATCCTACAATTCCAGCATATTGGGAGTGGTCCTCTGGCAACCCTTCCATTATATCCTCCCTGATTGTTCTGGTTTCCACCCCAGGCGTTCTGAAATACGCCTTGATCATTTTGAAAAACAATCTTACCCTTCCTCGGAAACATGTACCTCTACCTTGTGGCCAAAAACCATACCCACTTTGATCCACCTGTGATGCATTATTCACCTGTGATGAACGCACTACCTCTTGCATGCCCACTCCTTCTCCACCTGTCAATACTGCCCCTTCTATGGCAAATTTCGACAACTTATTTTGAACTAGCTTGGATTCTTATATTTTATGTCCTCTTCTTTCTTTTTATTCTTTTCTTGTAACAGTCACAATGATGTACAATAATGAACTGTATCTCTGCCCATGCCTTTGCTGCCATCCCTACTTTTTTTTCATCTGCCTCTGTACTGGCTCAGGCAACCCCTGACACAAAATATAGTAAAATAATGCCACCGTTTTTTCCCACAGCTTGCGAGTTTCATGCTGCCATTTCTCCTGAATATCCTGAATGTAAGCTATAGGGTCTTCATCTTCCTTCATCTTACGTGTCATAATTGCACCCATGTCTGACGTGTCAGGATATTGCACCCTCAGAGCTCTCCAAACATCAGCTCTAGAATTATTAAATGGCGCTCCATTGTGTGCTGTATTTTGTGCTGTCAACCAAGCATATCCTGCTCGTCTCCAAATGGCGTCTGCCCTTTCTCCAGGAATAGCTGCCAATAGACCCTTTATGTCTCGTATGGCCAGCGTATGTCCTCCTCTCATTTTTTCTGGTTCATATATCCATTTCCCAGCCCCGGAATCAAACTATGGAGTTTACATTTTAAATTTTCTTTATCCATCTGAGGTCATGGAATATATTGCGGCCTCGCTCCTCCTTTCTCTAATAAGGGAAACTGTGAATTCCACATCCTCTATTCCGATCCCACTACATGTTTACTTAGTGCAAGGGTAATTGTTCCTATTTGCCTTTGCGCTGGTAGTGAACTTAACCTACTTAAATACGGTGGAGACTCTCCCTTCAAACTATATGATCATCTTTGGGGAAACTCTGGGTATGATACAGGATCAGGCATTCTTTCTTTAGGATGTTCCAGATCCGACCATCTCACCTCCTTATCCATGGGAAGGTTTCCCGAGCGTAAATTCGCACCCTCTCCATCTGCCCCATGGCCCGATTCCCTTTCTCGGTTTGAAATTGCTAAACCCCAGCTCATGTGACTATCCTCCTCTTCTCTGTCTAAATCTAATCTACTTAAGGACAATGCTCGGTGTTCACTAGAGAGCATATTCTCCTCTTCAACTCAGAATTTTGATATTTTGGAATGTTCATCACTTCCTCAAGTCCTATACTCATTATCCTGTCTCAGTTGTTGGTATACCTTATCGATCTGTTTCCCAATACTTTCCACATCATCGCTTTCTTCCTCTAGTGCTAACCTAGGCATTTCTGGCATTATTCCCCCTATCGGAAAAATATCTTTTATTGTATTGCATCTTATTGGTTCACTTGGCCTCATTTGTTCCTTAAGAATCAGACTTGCATCAAGGTTTCACGACCGTCTATTCTGGTTTACTCTTTTTTCTATTTACCTCGGTTCTCTTGCATCTCTTCTTACTCTTTCTTCTTCTTGTCTTTGTGTTCCCCTTCTTGTCCTGTCTCTCCTTTCGTTCTCTTCCTTTCTCCTCTGTAATCATTTGTATTTCATTTTTGGGCCACTTCTTCCTCCCCTTGTCCCCTTCTCCTCTTCCTTTCCTCAATCCCTCTCTCCTTGCTATCAAACTTTCTTTGTTCTTCTGCCTGTCTTTCCTCCTTGTCTCGTTCTTCTCTGTATGTTTGTTCCCTTCACTCCCTACTTTTTCTTCTTTGTTCATCCTCTCTTGATCTTTTTTCTTGTACTTAATCTTTCTTCTCTTGTCCGTCTTTGTCTTAGTTTAGTTTAGTTTATATATTTATAGAACACGCCGAGCTTGTGGGCATCTGGTTGCTAAACCTGCAGGTTACAAAGTAAAATAGTGAAGTACATCAAAAGATGAGATACAGGAATTGTTACAAATATACAGGATACAAAAGAGAGTGCAACAGCAAGACATATATGTCATCGCAAATATACATCATGTAATAGGAAATACATACATATATACAAATATACATCGTGGCATACGGTTCTATGATCGGCCTAGAGTCTTGCTCATGTAGCCAAGTCTTAGCCTTTTTCTGAAATAAAAGGTAGGAAGGCTCCTCTCTTAATGATCTGGGGAGGGCGTTCCAGTTTTTTGCCGCTAGCACTGGGAAGCTGACTCCACCAGCTCTTTGTTGCTTGCAGCGTGGGATATTGATGCAGTGCGTCTGGGATGTTCTCGTTGGGCGAGTTGAGGTTTTGCGCGTGATACTATTGGACAGGTAGATTGGAGCCTGATTATATAAATACTTGTGGGTGAGGGATAGTGTTTTCAATGTAATTCTTTGCTTGATATTCAGCCAATTCAAGGGATGTCTTGTTTCCGAGATGTGTTGTTTAGTTGGAATGTTCAGGGCTGCTCTAATAGCGTTATATTTGAATAACCTGCATTTTATTAAGGTTTTGTTGAGAAGTGCAAAGCATTACAATAGTCCAATTTGGATAGGACTAAGGCTCTTGCTATTGTGATACAGTTAGGCTGTGTCAGTAAGGGTCTGCATGAGGTGATGAGTTTACAAGTGTAGGCGGACAATGAGGCCATGGCATTTGTTTGTCTCGTTAAGGATAATGTAGAAACCTAAGGTTTTCACAAACTTGGTAACTTTAATTATGTTGCAATCAATGTTAAAGGAGGTGGATCGGTCGTTCAGTTTGTCTAAGTTAGCAGGTGATCATAGGAGACGCAGCTCTGTCTTCTCGTCATTGAGACAGAGCCTGTGCTTCACCATCCAGGCTTGTATAATGAGGTAAATGTCATTAAGGGTTTTGCTGTCTATAGTGTGATTGCCAGTGATGGGGATCCGTATCTGGGTCTCATCAGCATAATTAGTGTAGGTCACACCCAGATAGTCAAGATCATCAAAAAGTGGCTTAGTGAACACATTATATAGAGTCAGCGACATGCATGATCCCTGTGGGACGCCAAAGGTGACTGGAGGGGGTTATGCAGAAGCTGAAGGCACAAAGACCCTCATGGATCTATTGTTGAGCATGGACTGGATCCAGGCAGTTGCTTGGTCTGCGAAGGGTGCAGCAGATAACAGATGTTAACAGAGGATTTTGTGGTTCACCAAATCAAAAGCTGCTGATAGGTCGAGGAGTAAACGCAGGGCCAGTTTACCTTTGTCTTTGAGGAGCTGTATTTGAGTCTTAAGGTCGATCATGTCTAGGTCTGAAACTTAATTGTCTGGGACCTACCAGGTTGTTAGCTTCAAGATATTGCTGAATCTGAGCATAGGCCGCTCGGTCCAAGATTTTCAATTTAAAAGGTACCGTTGTAATGGGTCTGTAGTTTGATGGATTATTAGGGTCTAAGGTGGGCTTTTTTAGGAGCGGGAGTACCCAAGCGTCTTTCAGATCATTAGGTACTGTGCTAGATTTAAATGAAGCGTTAATAAAGGAGGTTTTGAATGGAGCCCGTTCCTTCACAGCCTCCTTGATAAGGGGAGCTGGGCAAGTGTCTCCCTGACAATTTGATGGTTTTCATTTCAGGATGATGCTTTCAAGCTATTTGACAGAATGGGGAGTGAAATTAAATTGGGAATAGAAGTGATTTGAGGAAACAGGCAGTATCGGTTCAGGATCAACATTAGCGATGAGAGTTCTTTTGGTTTCTATTTTGTTTTGAAGCATAGTAATATTATCCTGTAGTGCATTCTGGATGTTAGTACACCACGTGCTATCTTTGGTGCAGGTATCAGGAGGTGGGGGGGCGATTCTAACTCTTTCAAAATGTGAAAGAGTTAATTTGTGCTGGACTTGGCTTTGGTCATTCGGTCGTTGTAGTTATCTTTTTTAGCTTGGATTATGGCTTCTTTGTAATTTGATCGAACCTATTGAGAAGTTGTCTTTATTGGCTGGAGATGGGGTACTTTTCCATAGTGCCTCAGAAGTCTTCTCTTTGCCTAACCTCCTTAATGCTTTTCCTATCTAACTTGAGGAATATCTGTTCTCCCATCCACTGATTTCGTATTAGCGTTACCTTATCCGCTCTGTCTTTTTCTCCCTTCCATCTCACAATCTCTCTATCTATGTCTGTAAAAATATTCCCCTTTTTCCTCCCTGTCCCGCATGGACCTTCACGCATCATCCCTTCTTTGGCTTTCTTCTGGGCTGTCATCACTACTATAAGCAGGGGGTTCATAAATTGGGTTACTATACCCTGCTGCCACCTTTAATTCCTTTAGAGGATAAACCCCTATCTCTTCCTTATTTACATTCTTAGTTTCTGATGGAGTAAGAGGAGCTGAGGGTTCAACGCCCTCCCCGGTGTGCTGATTCAGCATCCATTCCTCCGGTGGTGGGTCCTCTTTCTCTTTTTGATACATCTTCCAAAGCTCTAAAACTGCCAACCAATTTTCTAACTTCCCTTTTAATTTCAAAATCAACAACTCTGAGGTGGCACTATCAATCGCCGCTCAATCCTCCTGCTTTAACAACTTGTCCATCTCCTGATTAGTGCCAATCTTTTACTATTCCTTTACTTATAAAGGTTAGAAGTGACGTTGTTCTAACTGTTACTTCTCAAACTTTACCCAACAAACAATACTCAAAACAAACATACAATATATACAAATAACCCCGTGATCACTGTCTCTTTACTTAGTTTCCTTTAGAAGAAGAGGTATACATCTCCTGCCTTCACTTATTTTACCCTATACAGGGTTTAAGACGTCACCTTTCACGGTCTCGACTCTGCAATCTCTATCCATAGAACTCCTGTTGGAGTGTGAGATGTCTTCTTGCACTTCCATTGAAGTGCGCTTATCTTTAGGCATTACTTTTATTTAATTACTACTTCCTGTTACTTAAAACATTACAATCCCACCCCTTTATTGTGCCATTTCCCTTCATCTACTTACATTTGTTAATCGACTCAAGGCCTTCAGTATCAACTCCTCCTTCAATCCGACCACTTCGTCTACCATCCGCAGAGCGCCTGTGGAGACCGAGCAGGGATTTCTTCAAAGAGGGACCTGCCCACCATCTCGATTCTTCTTGCAAGTTTATATCTATCGGCCGCTCTCCACAGGAAACTATGCAATCTTCCAGCTAATGGCAGAGGATGCCTGATAGCCCGAAATACTGGAGCAGAACTAATTTGGATCTTTAAACCATCCACACCGTTTCCACGTGAGCTTATGACCCTTACAGAGCGTGCATAGATAATGGATGGGATTACACCAGAATAATTCCAAAAAGTCCAAATAACCAAACAACTCAGGAAAATGGCAAACTACTGTTTTATTAACATTTATCTAAAACAGAGAGGGTATAATGGACATCAACAGATGTACGCTCAGACTCTTAATGATCTTCACACAAAATATAGATTTTATACCAAAAACTGCATCAGAGTGATATCATACTACGTGGCAAATGATAAAAAACCTATCAGGGGTCAGATTGGTTAAGGGAGACAACTAAGTATACAATTCTATAAGAGCAAGAATTGTTATTGGCTGCCCGTTATCAGGTGGACAACTTCTGCCTACCTCTTAAAAACATGTAATTTCAGAAACATTGGATACGTTGGTCTTCAAACTATAAGATCCTTCATTATATGGCCCACTATAATTTGTTGGCAGACTTGTGCCATGTCTGGAACATTCGGTTAATTTAGCACCACGCAAGCCCAGACCCAGGTTCAGGCAGGTAGGACATGAGACAACCTCACCACCCAATTAGCCTTGCATCTCTAATCATCCATGCCTTCTGCCATGAAATGTATCTTTGTACTTGACCTTGCAAAGTATGC
This sequence comes from Ambystoma mexicanum, assembly GCF_040938575.1. Taxonomy (NCBI): domain Eukaryota; kingdom Metazoa; phylum Chordata; class Amphibia; order Caudata; family Ambystomatidae; genus Ambystoma; species Ambystoma mexicanum. Next base: position 53,780,867 of record NC_090933.1, on the reverse strand, counting down.
TTCTCTTTGAGAATGCACGGGAGTGAGGGCACTCGCTAATCCTGTCTGGAACTTCAAATACACCTCTATTTCCATTTTTGGCTAACGTTACAGGAGACCACAATCTAGTCCATTTTGCAGCTTTTAAATGCTCTAAATGAATTAAAACTTGCCTCTAAATGCTCTAAATGAATTAAAACAAAGACATATGTCTTTGATTGCACCTTGCTGTGAGAAGATTCATCCTCCACACACTTGTTCTTCTCCATTGCAGATAGCTGACCTTGCCTTCTAGAATCTTGACTTCAGACCAGACAGCCTCACCACGCAGCTCCACAAGCCTGCTTTTCTTGCTGCAACATAGTTTTATATTCTTGCTTCATGGTTCTGGCTTACTAAATTCATGATACCAATATCCAGTTTTCTATGCAATGGCGGCTTTGCCTGAACTCTATTTACTACTTATAGCTAGCTTCTATGATGACTTAAATACCTTGCGTTTCAGCATCTGTACATTTAGTGAACGATTGTTTTCAGCAGCAACTTGTGCACGTGTAATTTTCCTCTTTTACACTTGAGAGTTCACTCGATCTTTTACTACACCATTAGTATTTTTAGGATTCATACATAATCTTTAGCCAATGTCTTGAGACGTCGAGCGCACCTTCTCATGACGTCACTGACTCATCTTCTTTGTTCTTTTTTCATATTCCTTCAGGGAGTTCCTGCGCAGGATACCATTACCCCATGGGTACATTCGATAGGGCTCTCTCAATGGGTATCTTCCTCCAAATACTTGCTGCGGTATTGGCACGACAGCTAATGTCAAACATGGCACTGTCTCATGTCTCCAGTATATGGGAGGCAGGGGAGCGGGAACTCCTGCGGATGTATCCAGTTGCTCCTCTACAGCTTTGAAAGATTGGCACATCAATTTCTTAGAAATATGTACTGAAAACCTTTTATCTAGCCCCTTTGATAAGAAGAGAACTACAAAACTCCTATCACCTATTAAATCCTTTGGGTGCAGTCACTTTTGATGAAATAACGCAAAGATTGCTAAAAAGAGTGGGCCAAACAGATCATTTCTATAAACAGAAATTATGAAATATTAAATTGAACCCAGGTGAAACCCCTGCGGAACTAGGAACTAGAGATACTGGAAACATTTAACATAGAAAAGTTTGTAAACTCATTACCCCCTATCTACAAAGAGCTTTCCCTCCGTTAAACAAGCCTAGTTTAATAATAACACCATAGAAACAGCTCAGAACCATGCCGAAGCCAACACACATTTAAAAACCCTTCACCAAAGTGAAGAACCCAGAAAAGAGCAGAATGGATTTTCCTGTCCTCCTTCGCTTACAAAGGATAGGAGCCAAGGCAGGTCCCACAAACCAATATTGAAAGACCTAACAAGGGGAGAAAGAAAACCTATGATAATCAGAGAAAGGGTAGAGGTAAAACCAGAAGATGGATGAGCTCCAAGACCTATCGCCATAGTCTGCTTCTCTTGCGGACAATCAGGACATTTGGACCGACAATGCGCTTCTAATAAAAAGGAGGAAACTATGGTTTTTGATGGGAAAAGATTGGGAGGAGAGTGACTTCCCGATGAAGATATTGAAATTGCCAGTAATTTATTTTGTGGGATTGCACCATTTAAGACTCCTGACTCCGCTACAGTAAATAGAGTACCGGCTTAAGCCCTAATCGACTCAGGCAATAGGCAAACAGCCATAAGATCTGATTTGATATCAACCAGGGACCTTAAAAGGGGAACACTAATACACATTACCTGTGTCCATGGAGATGAGGAGATGTATCATAAAACACCAGTTACCATCCGATTTTGAGGGGAGTCTACAGAGATTAATGCTGCTATTATTCTGAAGCTACCAGCGCAAATAATAATTGGCATACACTTCCCAGCTTTGAAACCCTACAGAAAAATGCCAACAAACCACTCTTTCCCTACTCCACTTTTGATTCTTGGAAAGAAAATGGTTTTACTTCAAAGGGTCCTATTTAGAGATGGGAAACCAAAACTAGAGATCACCTTCCTCGTGTGAGGGGGTGGGAGGGCTACTGACCAACATCAAGTTAGTAACCCTTATGCAGAAAGGACGGTCTTAAGGGGCGGGTATGTGATTAATCCAATTGAGTCATCACTAATTCCTTGCCTGTAACCTCTTCCCATGGGGCCAGGGGACGGCAGCCAGTACCTGATCCTGACCCTGGGGGCGGCTATATGAGGGAGGATCACGTGGGAGGAAACAGCCTCCGGGGGATGTCATAGCTTCATTGGATGAGACATGCTATCCCCCATTTGATGAAGAAGACCCCTTCATATCCAATACCCCAATGGCCTATTGCTATACATGTATACTGCCCCCCTTCCCTTTAGCAAAAATAGAGAAACCTTTTCCCAAAACCATGTAGGCCAAACTTCCATCCCTGGTCTAAAATGTAAGAGCTCCAAGACTACCTTTTCCACTTCTAATTATCCATCATAGAACTGGCTCATCATTCAGAACGGGTGAAAGTGATTTTCCAAGCAATCTGTATCAATCAACATCAACGGCCTCCTTTTCCCACAATCACCCAAATACTGGGATGCAGAAGGACAAAAGAATGATGCAAAGCAAACAGAACCTCAAGCTCATTGAGATTTCTAGTTGTTTTTGGATTGCCCTGGTGCATGGGACATTGAACGATCGAAGACAAACTCTAAGAGGATGCTACTGTTTAGCCTTCTGGAGCTTGGAAGCATGAACCTGTGTAGCGGAGCTGAGTGGCTCACCAGCAAGAAAGAAGAGAAATGCTGTGACGACAGTATGCGCTGCAGACACACCAGGAGACAGTGGATGACTCCTGGGTATTCAGCAACCAAAGAAGGCAGTGTTTCACCAACCGAGACCTGGAGCAGGCCTAGCGTGCAGAAGCGTAGCCGCAAGAGAGACCGGGACGACACAAGAGCAGTCCAGAGTGGAAGACGGTGTCAAACATTTGCTGCATAAGCACAAACAGGACCGAAGACCCCACACAGAGCCAGCCCAGGCATAGTGGGGAGCCCAGGGCATTTCAACAACCTCGCCAAGTTCAAAGTATATCAATTAAAGTGGCAGAAACATAGACAATAAAGAGACTGATTAATAACCAAGAAGGCATATTCCAAATAAGCACCTCAGCCATACATGAGTGTATGGAATGCAAATATGGGGAGAACCTGAAACGAATTATGTGTCAATGAGATGTAAGATATCAAAATAGAAACATGCAATTGTGGAGGTGAAAGAGTAACCATGTGTGAAATTAGGAAGTCCTGGCAGGCGAGTAAACCAGGCAAGCACAAGCACATAAGAAGTCCTGGCGGGGGAGTATAACAGGCAGTTGCAAATCTACAAAAAGTTACAAGAAAGGATATAGAATTGTGTTTGCTAAACAAGAAGGAACTTTAGCAAGAAGTGGAAATACAAGGCTTAGCAGCTTTGTAAATAACAGTATTATTGTGGGACAGGAAAGACACAAAGAACTTTTAAATCAAGAATAATTTTATATTAAGGAAGATTCCAGAGGAAGGGAACCATACACTTGAACCAATGCCCTTTTTGACCTGGAAGAACCTTTATGTGAACATTTATGTTGAAGAATCATTTGTATTGATGCAGAATCCAGGGAAAGGGTACCGCCCTTTGGAGCCAAGGTTTTTTACGTTGGAGAACGTTTGTGTTGAAGAATCATTTGTATTGAGGAAGAACCCCATGGGAAGAGAGCTATGCTCTGGAAACAGGGTTCTTCGACCTTGGATAACTTTTACGTTGGAAATGTTCAATTTTCCTTTATTAACTCTTTTTTCAATCACATAAGTTTAAAGACATTTCCCTTTTCACCATATAGTTTGGTTTATAGTGTGAGGCTCAGAGTAGAACATTTGGACACAGGGACAGTTATGATTTTAGCACCCTGACACAGACAGATCCTTAGTTTTTGTTTAGGTAGGGAAATTCCTCTTAGAGCAGGGTTACAGAGGTCTTTTCCCAACCATTTTTGTTTTCAGTAAAAATATTTTACCAAAAACATGGCAACGTTGCATCCTGGTTTCATTCCTGACTCTTCACAGCATATTCAGAATGAATGTGCAAATTATATGTAAAATATACACAGACATTTAGAGTATGTACGTTATGCACGCTCAGAATGATTCTACTGCTTCCATAAAATAAAAGTACACAGACATGTAGACTATGTACATTACGTGCGCTTGCAATAATATACAGCTTCTATACAATATGAGAGCAAGGCGAGTGGGTGATGAATCACGTAATCACCTGTGCTGGGTGTATGTTTTTTAAAAACAAAATTCTATTACACTTTTAAATCATAGCAAGCTCTGGATTCAACTGGAAATGAACATATAAAGATTATAATTTCATGTAGAGTAAACGCCCTCCCTTTCCCGCCCCCACCCCTGTGTCGCCCCCTTGCCCCCCTCAGGAGTATGCTGAGTTAAAAACATATTGAGCATTTTGAGCATTTCAGCATGCGGATAATAAGGCATAGTACATGGGGTTTCACCATCAAGGTAGGTCAACCAGGTTCAGTGCCCGCAATCTCCCCGACATGAGAGGGCCTTGTAGTCCTTTTGCATATAATCCAAAAAAGGCCTCCAGGTCGTCATGAACGCCATGAAAGGGTTTTTTATATTGCTGATAGTTTTTCCATTGCCTGTATATTCCAGACTTTATCAAGCCACACGTTGATCGTTGGGGGCACCGCCTTCCAACAAAAGTGGAGAATCAAATGTTTAGCAGCCAGCAGAAGATAAGTCAACAGCCTTCAATCAGCCTCAAAACAGTCCTGCTGCAGTACATTACTGGGTCCTGTCCCAACACAGAAAGGGTTGTCTGGAATGTTTATGATTTGAATCTCTTTCAGCCTGGATCTCACCTCCAGCCAAATGTTTTGTATCAACGGACACCCCCGCAAAACATGCAAGAGTGTACCCTCAATCATGCAGCCCCTCCAACATAACCTATCATTGTTCGGGTGGTGTAGGCGGACTAGGGCTTTATACCACCTTGTCAATATTTTATATCTAGTTTGTTGCAAGGGCGGGCACAACAAAATCCCAGAGTTTTGATAGCGGGAATGTTCTCCTGAGGATCTATTGGGGCCTCCAAAATTTCTCTCTCTCCTCCCGCCAGTTGTGGCAGTTCTATGCCTTCTATATAAGCTTGTGTATCCCCCTGGTTCGGCACTCTGAAGCTGTAGAAATCTTCCCAGCATTTGAAGAGGAGGATGTAGAGGACTTCAATGATTGGGAGGAATTATTGAAAACAACGTCAAAGGAAATGATTCATAGAATCATTACGTACACCAAAAAAATTCATAACAAATTGATAGAGGAAATAGAGGAAACCAAAAGACTAATAGAAACTTTGAACTTACCTGAAGCTACTTTCAAAAACTATCAAATTATGGACGAATATTTGTGTCATTACGAAAAAGATATAAAACTAAAAAAACAACAGGCATTCCAAAGGGATGAACTTGATTACAAATTTAAACGGGTCTATACGTTTCAAAACAAATTTAGAACACGACCCCCCAACAAACTACATTTCAAAAAAACAATAGCACCAAGTAAACAATCTCAGGCAACAACCTCAGAATCTTCAGAATTAGAAAGTGACAGTGATAAACCAGCAGACTCAAAGCAAGATGAAAGCATAACGGAAGAAAACACCACATACTCTTTTTTAGAGGAATTCCAGAAACACAGGAAAGCCAGATTCTATCCTCTCTATCAAAGCACACAACAACTCAGAAATTTACAAATGCAGTATGGAGACACAAATGGTGGCCCACAAAGAGGGGCAGCCGGAGCAAGAACAGAACAAACAAAAGACAATCCAAAAGGCATGTGGACAAGATCACAATACCAGAATCAGAAGAAAACTTAGTTCTTAATCTCTCGGACTTGGAACTCACACAAGAGTTGAATTCAGCGCTCAATAAAGGGTTGTCTTTTAGCCCATCGAACAGATTGGACTTTTTTCAAACCAATGTTGATCTTCATAAATTCAGCAGACTACTCAAATTAAAAAAATTCTTTGCAACCAGTCAGATGAAGAAAAAAGAAAAATTGGCGAAACCCCCAATATCGGAACTCACAATACAAGACACAGAACACACAGTGAGTCTCTTAAATATTGGAGACACGGAAGAAAGTCATACTATGGAGTCATTAATATCAGATCTAGACATTGACACAGGACAAATTGTCTCATCAAAACTTAAACTTAAATCTTCATTTACCCCATCTACAACAACTGAGAGTGTAATAGAACTTTTCACACTAGCAGTGGAAAAAGATCTAAGAAGAATGTATATAAAAAACCAACAGGATACTAAGCAACATGACAACTTGACAAAGAAAGAACGAACAGCAATCTTTGAGTTAAGCAAAAATGATAATATCACAATCAAAGAGGCCGATAAGGGTGGCAAAATAGTTCTTCTAAATACTCGAGACTATATTAAGATGGCAGCCAAACACCTTGAAGATACAACCTGTTATACAAAACTTAAAGACAACCCTTTGCCCGACATCATGGTGGAATGGAATCAAATGACCAAAGACTGGTATGAGAATGGCTTACTTACAGAAGAAGAATTGGATTTCCTCAAACCCAAATATCCAGTACTTGCCACAATTTACTTTTTACCCAAAATACACAAAAAATATGCATCCACACCACCCAGTAGACCAATAATAAATGGTATAGGTGCAGTTACAGAACCAATTTCAGCATACATAGACCAGTTCCTACAACCACTGGCAGCTAATCTAGCATCATATGTACGCGACACAAAACATATTATCCAACAGTTGGAAAATATTGAATGGGAAACCAACTACAGACTAGTTACCTTTGATGTTACGGCTCTATATACCAGTATACTACACTTAAAAGGTATGGAAACAACAGAATATTTTTTAAAAGCGAGATCTATCTCCTTTTTGGAACAAAATAAAATGATATTGGAAATGTTGAACTTCGTTCTCAATAATAACATATTTTTGTTCAATAATATTATTTACAAACAATGCCAAGGTACCGCCATGGGAGCTAAATTTGCACCCTCCTATGCCAACCTCTACATGGGCAGCTTTGAACTTAAACATGCCTGGCTACATAAAGCCTTCACAGAAGACAACAACATTGTTTTCTGGGGCAGGTACATAGATGATATACTGGTAATTTGGAATGGAAATCAAATAACTTTGCAAAAATACCACAGATACCTAAATGACAACAACTACAACTTAAAACTAACAATGGAAGAAAGCAAAAACGAGATCCACTTCTTGGACTTACAATTATACATTGACAACAACAAAATTCAGACCACTCTGTACACAAAACCAACCGCAGGAAACAGCATTCTTCATGCCCGTAGTAACCATCCACCTCACACAATCAAGAATATACCATACAGGGAATTCATCAGGATAACACGTAATTGCCCTCAAGATCAAGATAAGAATAAACATTTGGAGACAGCAACTGCAACATTTCTGAAAAGAGGATACAGCAATAAACAGCTGAATGAAGCGATATCTAAAGTCAAGCAATGGAACCGTTCAGACCTCTTGCTCGAAAAAAAGAAACAGGATCTTGTGGCAAAACAAGACAAAAAAATCAGATTTGTAACAACATACAGCACGGACAATAAAATCCTAAGGAAAATTCTACAAAAACACTGGAATATACTAACATTAGACAATGATCTCAGAAATTACGTTGGGGATCAGCCACTCATCACTAATCGAAAAGCAAAAAATCTAAAGCAAATGTTATGCCCATCACACTTTATTGAAAAAATACCATCAAAAGGAATAAGTCAAATCTGGTCAGAAGAAAAACTACAAGGCTTTTTCAAGTGTGGTCAATGTAATTATTGCAAGTTTGCGGAAAAGTGTAAAAAAACAATTACTCTGCCCAACGGCAAAATATACACGATAAACCATTTCATGAATTGCAATACGAACTACATAGTTTATGCTGTCACCTGTATATGTACCAAGACCTATATAGGAAGCACTGTGAGGCCTTTGAAAATCCGGATTTCAGAACATTTGAGATCAATCAAAAACAGAGACATTAGATACCCTTTGGGAAAACATTACCTAATGGACCATCCAACACAAGATACAGATGGCATAAGATTTTTTGGAATTGAACATGTTAAAATAGGCCAAAGAGGAGGAAACAGAGAACAAAAACTTCGCCAATGTGAAGCTAAATGGATTTGCATATTTGACTGCTGTAATACTGGTCTGAACTCAGATACAGAAATGGGCCATTTCTTGTAGATTGTATATACGTCATCTTTAAAAATTGTGCTAATGCAAATAATATAAATCAAGATACTTTTTCTCTCCAATGTTGTAAAGTGTGACATATTGATATATGATAGGTCATAATTTTTGACACCTATGGAAAGTCAACAAATAAGTTACAAGACAATGTCTCCAACCCGACTAATTGTGCGAGGTTTAACAAAAAATGAAATTATCCTGTTGTTTACTCACCGCGAACAATATTTGTTATAGAAAGGGCACTCCCGATCCAAAATGGCGATCGGCTCGCTCCCGGAGCGTCATGACGTCATTACGTGGCGTCGTGACGCAACGGACGCGATACAAATGGCGGCCATTCTGGGAGATGCATCGAACACTCGAAACCGGTGCATCTCTGCAGAATGGAGCCATGAATATACAACTCTAAAGAATTAAAGATCTCAGGTAAGCCCCGAACCATTTAGAAAACATACATCTAGAACATGAATACATCCTTGTATTCTGACTCTAAAATAGTCCTGTTTCCTTTTAGAGATTACACATCAGACTACTTAGCTGCCAAACTTGGCGGATTTACACTTAATGAGGACAAAGGATAAAGAACCAATGTGTAAGTAATTTTGATATCTGTATATACTAACAACTGGAAAAGGGCATACTTGGGGCAACATACTAAGTACAATATTGGTCTTGTTCCCTTTTTTTCTCTTTTTTATAGTGAAAAAGCGCCTATAATTACATATCCCTCCTGATGAACCATGTGGAATTAAACATGGGGAAACACGTGTAGAGGGTGTACTATTTCTGAAAATAAAGAAATAAGAGGATGTGAGGGTATACCATTTCTGAAAATAGAGGGTGTACTATTTCTGAAAATAAAGAAATAAGAGGATGTGAGGGTATACTATTTCTGAAAATAAAGAAATAAGAGGATGTACCATTTCTACAAGCAAATTGATGTGAAAGAAAACGAATTATCATGTTCCTAACGGATGATTAATCACAAAATTAAATACCCATTAAAAATTGGATTACTTTGAAAAAGTCTCGATTTTTGAAAAACTACAATTTGGAGCGCATAGTGGAATTTGTGGAGAATGTTTGTTATATGTTGATTCAGGCATTGGTCAGTCGCAATGTCCTCCGCTCCGCATGCAGCAGACAAACAAATACAGTGAAATAATACACAAGAATTGAACAACCAAGGTAGCTCGTTACAGTTGCTCAGACTGAATTCCTTTTCTCATCGTTTTGAACTTAACCAGCAACAGAAACAGAGCACCAGGACTGATTGATTTATAATAAATAATCATAATGGATCAACGTTTTAAACAAAGGGAACAAGAGGCAGAAAATCTCTTCTCAGGTTTACCTCCTAAAAATAGCAATAGCAATACATCACAAATCAAATCCTTAAAACATGCATTTGAGAGATTGGAGCTATTATGCAAAAAAGAACTTTCTCGTTGGTGGGAAATAACCACCATGGAAAATTACCTTAAAGTAGGACGAATACCGAGAGGATTAAGGATCTGCATCTTCCCAGCATTTGAAGAGGAGGATGTAGAGGACTTCAATGATTGGGAGGAATTATTGAAAACAACGTCAAAGGAAATGATTCATAGAATCATTACGTACACCAAAAAAATTCATAACAAATTGATAGAGGAAATAGAGGAAACCAAAAGACTAATAGAAACTTTGAACTTACCTGAAGCTACTTTCAAAAACTATCAAATTATGGACGAATATTTGTGTCATTACGAAAAAGATATAAAACTAAAAAAACAACAGGCATTCCAAAGGGATGAACTTGATTACAAATTTAAACGGGTCTATACGTTTCAAAACAAATTTAGAACACGACCCCCCAACAAACTACATTTCAAAAAAACAATAGCACCAAGTAAACAATCTCAGGCAACAACCTCAGAATCTTCAGAATTAGAAAGTGACAGTGATAAACCAGCAGACTCAAAGCAAGATGAAAGTATAACGGAAGAAAACACCACATACTCTTTTTTAGAGGAATTCCAGAAACACAGGAAAGCCAGATTCTATCCTCTCTATCAAAGCACACAACAACTCAGAAATTTACAAATGCAGTATGGAGACACAAATGGTGGCCCACAAAGAGGGGCAGCCGGAGCAAGAACAGAACAAACAAAAGACAATCCAAAAGGCATGTGGACAAGATCACAATACCAGAATCAGAAGAAAACTTAGTTCTTAATCTCTCGGACTTGGAACTCACACAAGAGTTGAATTCAGCGCTCAATAAAGGGTTGTCTTTTAGCCCATCGAACAGATTGGACTTTTTTCAAACCAATGTTGATCTTCATAAATTCAGCAGACTACTCAAATTAAAAAAATTCTTTGCAACCAGTCAGATGAAGAAAAAAGAAAAATTGGCGAAACCCCCAATATCGGAACTCACAATACAAGACACAGAACACACAGTGAGTCTCTTAAATATTGGAGACACGGAAGAAAGTCATACTATGGAGTCATTAATATCAGATCTAGACATTGACACAGGACAAATTGTCTCATCAAAACTTAAACTTAAATCTTCATTTACCCCATCTACAACAACTGAGAGTGTAATAGAACTTTTCACACTAGCAGTGGAAAAAGATCTAAGAAGAATGTATATAAAAAACCAACAGGATACTAAGCAACATGACAACTTGACAAAGAAAGAACGAACAGCAATCTTTGAGTTAAGCAAAAATGATAATATCACAATCAAAGAGGCCGATAAGGGTGGCAAAATAGTTCTTCTAAATACTCGAGACTATATTAAGATGGCAGCCAAACACCTTGAAGATACAACCTGTTATACAAAACTTAAAGACAACCCTTTGCCCGACATCATGGTGGAATGGAATCAAATGACCAAAGACTGGTATGAGAATGGCTTACTTACAGAAGAAGAATTGGATTTCCTCAAACCCAAATATCCAGTACTTGCCACAATTTACTTTTTACCCAAAATACACAAAAAATATGCATCCACACCACCCAGTAGACCAATAATAAATGGTATAGGTGCAGTTACAGAACCAATTTCAGCATACATAGACCAGTTCCTACAACCACTGGCAGCTAATCTAGCATCATATGTACGCGACACAAAACATATTATCCAACAGTTGGAAAATATTGAATGGGAAACCAACTACAGACTAGTTACCTTTGATGTTACGGCTCTATATACCAGTATACTACACTTAAAAGGTATGGAAACAACAGAATATTTTTTAAAAGCGAGATCTATCTCCTTTTTGGAACAAAATAAAATGATATTGGAAATGTTGAACTTCGTTCTCAATAATAACATATTTTTGTTCAATAATATTATTTACAAACAATGCCAAGGTACCGCCATGGGAGCTAAATTTGCACCCTCCTATGCCAACCTCTACATGGGCAGCTTTGAACTTAAACATGCCTGGCTACATAAAGCCTTCACAGAAGACAACAACATTGTTTTCTGGGGCAGGTACAAAGATGATATACTGGTAATTTGGAATGGAAATCAAATAACTTTGCAAAAATACCACAGATACCTAAATGACAACAACTACAACTTAAAACTAACAATGGAAGAAAGCACAAACGAGATCCACTTCTTGGACTTACAATTATACATTGACAACAACAAAATTCAGACCACTCTGTACACAAAACCAACCGCAGGAAACAGCATTCTTCATGCCCGTAGTAACCATCCACCTCACACAATCAAGAATATACCATACGGGGAATTCATCAGGATAACACGTAATTGCACTCAAGATCAAGATAAGAATAAACATTTGGAGACAGCAACTGCAAAATTTCTGAAAAGAGGATACAGCAATAAACAGCTGAATGAAGCGATATCTAAAGTCAAGCAATGGAACCGTTCAGACCTCTTGCTCGAAAAAAAGAAACAGGATCTTGTGGCAAAACAAGACAAAAAAATCAGATTTGTAACAACATACAGCACGGACAATAAAATCCTAAGGAAAATTCTACAAAAACACTGGAATATACTAACATTAGACAATGATCTCAGAAATTACGTTGGGGATCAGCCACTCATCACTAATCGAAAAGCAAAAAATCTAAAGCAAATGTTATGCCCATCACACTTTATTGAAAAAATACCATCAAAAGGAATAAGTCAAATCTGGTCAGAAGAAAAACTACAAGGCTTTTTCAAGTGTGGTCAATGTAATTATTGCAAGTTTGCGGAAAAGTGTAAAAAAACAATTACTCTGCCCAACGGCAAAATATACACGATAAACCATTTCATGAATTGCAATACGAACTACATAGTTTATGCTGTCACCTGTATATGTACCAAGACCTATATAGGAAGCACTGTGAGGCCTTTGAAAATCCGGATTTCAGAACATTTGAGATCAATCAAAAACAGAGACATTAGATACCCTTTGGGAAAACATTACCTAATGGACCATCCAACACAAGATACAGATGGCATAAGATTTTTTGGAATTGAACATGTTAAAATAGGCCAAAGAGGAGGAAACAGAGAACAAAAACTTCGCCAATGTGAAGCTAAATGGATTTGCATATTTGACTGCTGTAATACTGGTCTGAACTCAGATACAGAAATGGGCCATTTCTTGTAGATTGTATATACGTCATCTTTAAAAATTGTGCTAATGCAAATAATATAAATCAAGATACTTTTTCTCTCCAATGTTGTAAAGTGTGACATATTGATATATGATAGGTCATAATTTTTGACACCTATGGAAAGTCAACAAATAAGTTACAAGACAATGTCTCCAACCCGACTAATTGTGCGAGGTTTAACAAAAAATGAAATTATCCTGTTGTTTACTCACCGCGAACAATATTTGTTATAGAAAGGGCACTCCCGATCCAAAATGGCGATCGGCTCGCTCCCGGAGCGTCATGACGTCATTACGTGGCGTCGTGACACAACGGACGCGATACAAATGGCGGCCATTCTGGGAGATGCATCGAACACTCGAAACCGGTGCATCTCTGCAGAATGGAGCCATGAATATACAACTCTAAAGAATTAAAGATCTCAGGTAAGCCCCGAACCATTTAGAAAACATACATCTAGAACATGAATACATCCTTGTATTCTGACTCTAAAATAGTCCTGTTTCCTTTTAGAGATTACACAGCAGACTACTTAGCTGCCAAACTTGGCGGATTTACACTTAATGAGGACAAAGGATAAAGAACCAATGTGTAAGTAATTTTGATATCTGTATATACTAACAACTGGAAAAGGGCATACTTGGGGCAACATACTAAGTACAATATTGGTCTTGTTCCCTTTTTTTCTCTTTTTTATAGTGAAAAAGCGCCTATAATTACATATCCCTCCTGATGAACCATGTGGAATTAAACATGGGGAAACACGTGTAGAGGGTGTACTATTTCTGAAAATAAAGAAATAAGAGGATGTGAGGGTATACCATTTCTGAAAATAGAGGGTGTACTATTTCTGAAAATAAAGAAATAAGAGGATGTGAGGGTATACTATTTCTGAAAATAAAGAAATAAGAGGATGTACCATTTCTACAAGCAACTTGATGTGAAAGAAAACGAATTATCATGTTCCTAACGGATGATTAATCACAAAATTAAATACCCATTAAAAATTGGATTACTTTGAAAAAGTCTCGATTTTTGAAAAACTACAATTTGGAGCGCATAGTGGAATTTGTGGAGAATGTTTGTTATATGTTGATTCAGGCATTGGTCAGTCGCAATGTCCTCCGCTCCGCATGCAGCAGACAAACAAATACAGTGAAATAATACACAAGAATTGAACAACCAAGGTAGCTCGTTACAGTTGCTCAGACTGAATTCCTTTTCTCATCGTCTTTTCCCAACCATTTTTGTTTTCAGTAAAAATATTTTACCAAAAACATGGCAACGTTGCATCCTGGTTTCATTCCTGACTCTTCACAGCATATTCAGAATGAATGTGCAAATTATATGTAAAATATACACAGACATTTAGAGTATGTACGTTATGCACGCTCAGAATGATTCTACTGCTTCCATAAAATAAAAGTACACAGACATGTAGACTATGTACATTACGTGCGCTTGCAATAATATACAGCTTCTATACAATATGAGAGCAAGGCGAGTGGGTGATGAATCACGTAATCACCTGTGCTGGGTGTATGTTTTTTAAAAACAAAATTCTATTACACTTTTAAATCATAGCAAGCTCTGGATTCAACTGGAAATGAACATATAAAGATTATAATTTCATGTAGAGTAAACGCCCTCCCTTTCCCGCCCCCACCCCTGTGTCGCCCCCTTGCCCCCCTCAGGAGTATGCTGAGTTAAAAACATATTGAGCATTTTGAGCATTTCAGCATGCGGATAATAAGGCATAGTACATGGGGTTTCACCATCAAGGTAGGTCAACCAGGTTCAGTGCCCGCAATCTCCCCGACATGAGAGGGCCTTGTAGTCCTTTTGCATATAATCCAAAAAAGGCCTCCAGGTCGTCATGAACGCCATGAAAGGGTTTTTTATATTGCTGATAGTTTTTCCATTGCCTGTATATTCCAGACTTTATCAAGCCACACGTTGATCGTTGGGGGCACCGCCTTCCAACAAAAGTGGAGAATCAAATGTTTAGCAGCCAGCAGAAGATAAGTCAACAGCCTTCAATCAGCCTCAAAACAGTCCTGCTGCAGTACATTACTGGGTCCTGTCCCAACACAGAAAGGGTTGTCTGGAATGTTTATGATTTGAATCTCTTTCAGCCTGGATCTCACCTCCAGCCAAATGTTTTGTATCAACGGACACCCCCGCAAAACATGCAAGAGTGTACCCTCAATCATGCAGCCCCTCCAACATAACCTATCATTGTTCGGGTGGTGTAGGCGGACTAGGGCTTTATACCACCTTGTCAATATTTTATATCTAGTTTGTTGCAAGGGCGGGCACAACAAAATCCCAGAGTTTTGATAGCGGGAATGTTCTCCTGAGGATCTATTGGGGCCTCCAAAATTTCTCTCTCTCCTCCCGCCAGTTGTGGCAGTTCTATGCCTTCTATATAAGCTTGTGTATCCCCCTGGTTCGGCACTCTGAAGCTGTAGAGATCTGTATAAAAGGATTGGAACAACTCTTTTTTCCCTGGTCCCCCAATCTTTCCCTCGGGTGTCAGCGATGGAGTGAATAAACACCCTGCTTATCAGCTGCCTAAGGAGGTGAGCTTGCAGCATTCACGGAACGTTAACCTGCTCATAGAAAATGTGATGTACTCTGAGCATAGTCCTTTCAGCTTTTTGAGTCCTCACGAGCCTCAGCTGGCTCTCAGTTACAGTCAGGGTTCTGAGTTGTCGCCTGGTGGGAGTCGCAGCGTAGTACTAATTTGCTCTCCTCACCTCCCCATAAGCTGCTCCTCCGTCTGACCCCTCACCCGCTTCATCGTGGCTGCGCTTGTTGATATTACCCCCCTGTCAACCACCTTCAGCATATCCCAATGGATGCCCTCTGCAGTGTCCTCTGGATGATTGTTAATGAGGTATTCCCAGACCGCTCCTTTTAAGTTCTCTAAGCATCCCAGATCTCACAAGATACCAGGCTGGAGCCGTCACTGGTGGGTCTTACGGTGTCGTGACCAGTCCTTCATTCTCACTGTTACCATATCATGGTCCAAAAGGGTCATGGGCCCGATGTCTGTGAAGAGGACAAAATGAGTCTGTAATGCTTTTTGAATTGTAATGTTTTGTGTGAAATGCATTCTGAGTGCGACCAGAGCAGCAATGGACATTTTCCTCACGCCTCAGTGAAAGCTGCATTTTAACATGAGCTCTGAATACTATTTGCATTTCTTGTATCACTAGCTAGAAAAACATGTTTTCCTCCCTTATGCTGGTCTGCATTGCTTAAAGGACTGTTCTGAATACAGGTACCAGCAAGAGCCTGATAACGTCGTAAGAGCTGAGAGAAGGTTTCGTCTCTCGCGCTCCCATATGAAAGGGAATAGATTTAGCAGAAGCAAGCAGAGATCAGCAGGGGAGAGAAAGAGAGAAGGCAGAAGCAAAGAGGGAGGTCTTGATGTGCTTCCAGATCTGAAGATGGTTCTCCTCAAGTTTAAGAGAGCCAGGGAGACTGACTGGTGCTTCCCTCTGCAACAAATAAAGAGATCTACCACCAACTTGTTGCTTGGAGAAGCAACTGACCCTGCGGGAGTTGGAGGCAGAGGATAGAAGAGCTCGAGTAGGAAGGTATTTCAGAAAGGAGAGTTGAAGATGTTGTGGACCCAGGCCCCAGAAGGCCTTGTGGACAATGCAGATGGTCTTGAACCAAATCCTAGCAGCCAATGGGATCCAATAAAGAGACTGGAAAGATACGATCCCTGGGCTTGAAGCCAAGGACAAGTCTCGCAGTCCTGTTCTGGATGAGTTGCAGAGGGTGGAGCGTAGAAGCAGGTACATTTAGAAAGAGGTTGTTGCAGTAGTGCAGCCTAGAGAGAACCAGACCTCTAGAGACAGTGAGCTTCTGGGGCAAGGAGAGGAAAAGAAATATACTCCTGAGGAGGTGCAGTTGGTAGTTTGACTTCTTAGAGATATCAGAAAAGTGTAGAGAAAAGGAAAGCGCAGAGTCGATGATGACCCAGAGGTTCTTAGCCTCACAGGCGTTGTTCCATGTTGCTGAGTCTGCCATTGATTTCCCTAACACTGGGGAGGGTGGACCTTGTGGGTTTATTGGGCCCATGAGGCTGAATAGCAGGGGCTCATCAGTGCTGTGGTCGGTGGTATCCCCTGTGTTCACAGAACCATCATTAGCGGTGTCCTCTACAATGCATGCATGTGCACATGCTTCTGGCTGCGGTGGTGGTGACACTGCAGCAGCTGGGGCTGCTGGGGTGGGTGCAGCTTGTGGGACCTGAGGTGGCTGGATGGGTTGCACCAGTGGGACTTGAGGTGGCTGGTGGCAGCAGAGGTGGCTGGATGGGTTGCATCACTGGGAGTAGAGGTTGCTGGATGGGTTGCATCTGTGGGACCAGAGGTGGCTGGATGGGTTGCACTGGTGGGAGTGGAGTTGGCTGGATGGGTTGCACTTGTGGGACCAGAGGCGGCTCAACATGTGCAGCTGGGGCCAAAGTAGCAGTTGTGCCTGTTGAGGCTGAGGAGTCCTGGGTGGAGGTGATGGTGCTGGTCCGTTGTGTCCGATGGTTTTGACGGCTGGTGCCCCTTGAGGTGCTACGATGGGCCTACTCATTGTCAGGTGATGTAACTGAGGGAGTCAGAAAGACAGGTTGTCAGTGATGGGTGTGGATTAATGAGGCATAGATGCATGCTTTATCTTTTTGTGATGTGATGTGTCAAGGACATGGCGGGGGACATTGCATGGTGCACATATGCGTGTGTCATGCAAGCTGTGCAGGTGGATGTGTGATGTACGTACATGGTAGGGTGGTGTGCTGGAGATACGTTTGTGGTGTACTGACAATTGCTAGGTAGGGTGTTAGGGGTGTGGCCTACATGCTGTGTGATGTTGGGTTGGGGAGGGGTGTGCCATGGATGGGGTCACCATGTGCTTGCTGCCTGTAGAACTTACAGGGATAGGTGACAATTTCTGCTCATGGGTCGGGCTGGCTGGGATGAGGGAGTCACATGTTTCCTTGGTGTGCGATGCTGGTCATTTATGGGTGGTGAAGGGGCTTAGCACTGATGTAACTTAGTGCCAGGGAGAGCACGGCGGCCACACACACATTTTGCTGTGGCAGGTGGATGTGTGTCCGAGTGGCAGCAGAATCATGTTCTGTTGGCAGTACAGGATGCCTGTGCTATGTTCTAGATGTATTAGTGGTATGAGAGAGTTTTTGGGGGAAGTGTGTATGTCAGTGTGTACACCCAGGTTACAGGTCCTGGGCGGGGGGTGCAGGCAGGGCTGTATTGGTGTTGTGCACAACACACTTGACATATTTTGCTGCTGTAGTGGGTGCAGGGTGGACAGGGTGGACAGGGCGGACAGGGAGATTGATGTTACATTAGGGTTATGTGTACTCATCAGCCTCCTCAGATTTTCTGGCTCTGGTCTCTGCAGCACCGACCCCTTCTATTGCCTGGAGGCGCAGCACACTGCTGTACGTCTCCTCCCAGGGCAGCAGGTGGATTGGGGATGTGCTGCTGCCACCTCTGTCCATGCCCTGTCTGCGCTGGGCTGAGAGGAGGTTGCGCCCCATCAAGTGCAGGTTGTCCTCCGGCCTCTTGTAGCAGTCTCGCACAATGCTGCGGGTTGTGCCAACTGTGAGACTTTCTGGGCAACCTCCTCCCAGATGGTTTTCTTCCGCAGCTGGGCCTCCTTACGCTAGTCATTTGAAAATATTTGATCAGAATTCTGGACTATGGTGTCTGACAACATGTGCAGCTCTGCCTCGCTGAAGCATGGCTTGCGCCTCCGGCTCACACAGACACTTGATTCCATGTCAAGGGTTGAGTTTCTGTGGTCAGGATTGGGTTATGTTGCCTGTGCTTTAGTAATGGCCCCCAGACGATTTCCTGTTGCGGAGAAAACTATTTCCGGCAACAGTATTTGCGGCACCGTTGCTACCGGTGCCAGTGGCTCCGGAACCATGTTGCTGGATTCGGACTCACCGCCACCGAGGATGACAGTATTGACATTTTGGGGGGAGTTGTTGGTATTTCCGACATGCTGGTGCCGCAGTTTCTGGCATGCCTGAATGCGCATGCACACCAACACGGAATCAGCTGGAGTTTCCGGCATCACGAGTTTGCCGTACACAGTGGCACTGGCATGCCGGAAAATCAGATTTCATACCAGCAACCTTGTAATGAGGCCCTCTGTTCTCTCCAAGAAGAGGGTCCATATTCTCTGCAGCCTCTAAAACACAGCCAAACTCTCTACAATCTGCAAGGAACTGGCCAATCCTGCTGCAGTCTCCACCTCTCCAGTTCCCCCGCGCCCCAGGTCCTCTGTATGGCTCTGGCCTCTCATTGCACCACAAAAACTCAGGACATCTTGTCCTCGCTTTCCTCTTCTGCTCCCTCTACCTCTCACAGGTAGCCCCTTTGGGCCGCCTCCCCCCTCTCCTCTTCGTTTTTCCTCCTTCTTTCTAATAACACCTGACGATGTTTCTAGACAAGTCCGATCTTTGTAAGTGTCATCCAAACAGGTGCTCCTCTGCCTTCCAGAACCATCAAAGACAACATTGCCATGCTCGCTCCAGCTGTGGCCAATTTCTGCAATCACTCTATGCCACTGGATCTTTCCCCTCTGTCCTCAAGCACCCCCTCCTAAAAAAGCCTTCTGCTGATCCTACCTGTCCCGCTAACTATGGCCTCATTTTGATCATTCCTTTCCTGCGCAAACTCCTGGAAAAGCTGGCCATCTCCCAGCTTACTCTCCACGCTGAATCTGTTGGTTGTCTCCATGATCATCAGTCTGGCTTCAGAGCAGCCATAGGAACAGAAATTGCTCTCCTGAACATCTGTGAAGATCTGCTCTCTAATCTTGACTCCAGATCTACTTATGTCCTCATCCTCCCTGACCTTTCCTCTGCTTTTGACATGGCCAATCACATCACCTTGATCAATTGTCTCGGCGAGAACCTGGGCATCACGGATCAGGCCCTGGCGTGGCTGACCTCCTTCCTCCTGGAGCAACCCTCCCAGGTCCAACTTGGGTCCTTTCTCTCCACCACCTCTCTCTCCACATGTGATGTTCCCCAGGGCTCTATCCTCTCATCCTGACTCTTCAATGTCTGTATGGCCCCTTTGGCCCACCTGATCTCCACCTTCTCTTCTAACTTTCAGTGTTATGCAGATGAAAATCAGCTCTCTTTCGGGATTCCCGCAGCCTCCTCTCCTTCCTTGCACATTCCAGACTGTCTATCCGCCATTCAGGATTGGTCAACTGCCAACAATATCTGCCTTATTGCCAGTGATATGGAGATCCTTCTCATTGGGAGTCCTGCTCCCGCTTTCCCTCTCTCACTCTGGCCGCCCTACTTGGGCCCTCTACGCTCACTTTCCTGTGAGGCAAAAAACCTTGGTGTCATCTTCAAATCCATGATCTCCTTCTCTACTCACATCACGGACCTTGCCAAGAAGGCCCACTTCCTGCTTCACCTCCTCAGAGGCAGTCTACCTTTTCTCACTTTCCCCCAGAAGCTCACTGTCTCCAGTGCCCTGGTTCTCTCCAGGCAGGCTGCAACAGCCTCTTTCTCAATCTGCCTAACTCTACTCTTCACCGCCTGCAACTAATCCAGAACAGGACTGCAAGACTTATCCTTGGCCTCAAGCCCAGGGACAGTATCTCTCCAGCCCTGAAATCTCTCCACTGGCTCCTGGTGGCTGTAAAGATCAAGTTCAAGACCCTCTGCATCGTCCACAAGGCTTTCTGCGGTCCGGGCCCACACTACATCCAACTCTCTTTGCCGAAATACGTTCCTTTTAGAGCCCTTCTCTCAGCTACCTCCAACTCTCTGTGGGTCAGACACTTCTCCAAAAGAGAGTGGGGGGTAGATCTCTCTGCGCTGGAGATACCTCCCTCTGGAATGGCCTCCCTGCCGCTCTCAGACTTGAGCAAGAGCACCTGAATTTCCGGAAGCAGCTCTAGACCTTCCTTTTCTCCTCTGCCCTCTCTCTCTTGCTTCCTGGCTAACTTGCCTGTCTCCTGCACTGACTGGTTGCTTGGCACCCTCAGAGG
Organism: Ambystoma mexicanum; assembly: GCF_040938575.1. NCBI lineage: Eukaryota > Metazoa > Chordata > Amphibia > Caudata > Ambystomatidae > Ambystoma > Ambystoma mexicanum. The sequence continues at coordinate 53,759,812 of NC_090933.1, read as the reverse complement.
CTCTCTGGGTTCCAGGCTCTTCCATCACCACTCCTCCTTGCACTGCCTCCTGGCCTATGCGCATTTAGGGGCTGTAACTGTAACCCCTTTATCGTGTTTGATCCCCTTTTTTAATTGAATCTCCTTTGCCCCACATTTCCCCTCTTATTTTATGTCCGCTCACAGGTAATATAAATTGATCTCATATGTGTTCATTATATGCTTCACCAAAGTTGCATTTATTGGCTAGTTCACATAACCCTGTCACAAAATCTTCCACCGATTCGTCTTCTATCTGTTCTCTCATGCCAAAGTAGTAATACTCGAAGATCGTGCTTCATTTATTCTCATAGTGTAGATCTAGTTTCTTTATGATATGATATGGCATTTAAAACGTGCCTGTACACAAGTGTTTCTAGGCGCAACAAGACAAGGATAGTCTTGTACATGTTCAAAGCGCCTCCTCATGTTCCCTCTTGTCCTTCATCTCCTCCACACGTCAGTTCAGGCAAGCTTTTGAGGTTTAACCACCACTCAAAGTCAAGGAAGTGCATAAGAAGTGCCCTTTTTCATTCCACGCTGAATGTGGTCCCATGGATGGCTAGGTCATAATCCTGAAAATCCTCTTTCCACATGTCCTATTTGATCACAAGTTCTCCTGTGTTGGCGAGGAGTTGCGGTTGGTAAATTAAATAGTGTGTGTCTCTACTTAAATTTTAAAAAAGTGATTTTTTTTTGTGTTTTCCCTTTCTTCCACCCTTTTTTTAGTGTTGAAAAAAATGAACGCAACAAAGTGTTCATAACATTGTATTCCCTTGAAGCAAGTCACAAAATATCTCTCGAAAACCTCAGCAGTGTAATCCTTTTTCCATTGTCCATCCATCACTGTTGCCTGATCCAGTGATGGCCTTTCACTAAATGGTATCAGCATTGTTTTGGGTCTGCCTGAACCCAAAATGACTGCCAGCATCTCACAGGGTAATGGACGTGAGCGCTCTGGCTTTAAATGTTGCTGAGAATTTCTATCTCCCTACGGCACACCCGTAACGTAAACGCCAAGCCCTGCCCGCTCTTTTTGTAATTTCCTATTTTTTTTTAGGTGTGTTTTGGGGACAAAAGCAAACAGCACTGCGCAAACTGCAGATGCTCTCCTACCATTGTTGTCACAAATGCTAGCAATCTGCTACTCCATACTCAAGGAGCTGTGCCCGCTGCACAGAGCTAACACAAGAATAGATGGCCTCAACTCTTCAGGGCTACCCTCACCTCTCGGCTTCCGTGATTACCACATCAGGCACTTCCACGTTCCTGAACGTCCTCTGCAATAGGAACAGCAGAACGGTGCACTATTGATCCGCAGTCCAAGGGGGCTTGTCAGACATCCGTTGCCTGTTTTGCAGGGTAAAATCCACAGGAGACAGCTGCAAATTCTACGCTATTTATTGTTGTGAGAAGGAACAGTGGGTATAACGCGCATTTGAACACTCACTCTCCAATCTCTGAATCAATAATTGACGTCTACCAAAACTCTTGAGTCCTGTCACTATCCAGGGTTCCACCATCTCAACACAATCCATAATAATAACATACAACCTAATATAACATGTAGCTGACAAAATATAAAATAGCATATTTGCAAATAAGAAAGGCCTCCTCCTGCCCTCTGCAATCCCTAATGGCATATTAGTCCATCAAATCGTGTCTGCTTCTCTTCCAAGATTCTAAAAACCTTTCTTTTATATTCTCTCTAGGTGCTTGACGGTTTAGGGTAATTTGCTCAAAGGAGAAACCATCAATTTTTTTAAAGGTTGATTTTGCTGCAAATAGACCCCCTTATTTCCCTAAGCCCACGACCCCCTCCCCCACATACGACAAAATCCATTGCAAAAAATGCGACAAATTCTCCTTCGACGAAATGTATTGAGTCAAAACCTCCCATTCCAGGCTTGACAAGTCAGCTGAGAAATATTCAACCTATGATCAGGCCCTCAGTTTCACATAAAGTCATGCCACGTTCAATTAAACTACACATGGTTTAAACTAGAAATAGATAAGGATTTGGGGTTCATTTGAAGGACTATGTCCTCATGTTAAATAACCAGCATGGCCCTTTGAAAACTACAAGCATTTTAGGAAGTGAAGCAGGCTCCAACCAGGCTGATATTATTGAAAGCAGACTTGCAGATCGAGGTTATCTCCATCATGTATTGCGCCAATCGCGCAAGAGGGCATGCCACCAGCACCGCGAGATCCTTTTATCTAAGAATACTCGCAATAATTTCAAACAGTCTAGAATGGTTTGTGTGATGACTTACAACACTCATTACTTGGCAATTGAGAAAACAATCAGCAACCACTGCCAGCTATTACAGCTGAACAACGCAGATTTAGATTTCCCAGTGTTTGCTTTTAAAAAAGGTAAAAACCTTAAGAGCTGGCTTTCGAAAGCCGACAGGGCATCGTGTAAAACAGGACCTAAAACCATTACTGAGATGTGGGGCATGAATAAAGTTCATGGCCATTTTCCAGGTGAGTACTGCTGCCACTGCGGGTCGACTACAGCTACCACCTCCGTGAATATTATCAACAGAGTATGGAACCTTAGGGACCATACGACATGTAACTCCAAGAACGTAATATACGCTGTTACATGTCCCTGCGAAAAGACCTATATAGGCAAGACGTTGAGACCTGTGAAACTCAGAATTTCTGAACACAAGTCTAGGATCCGCACCGGCAACCTCACATCCCCCATTGTGCCCCATTCCTAAGAATATCATCATAACTGTGATTATATATGCTGGTGGGCTTTGGAACAAGTAAAGGGCTCTGACCCGCATGCCTCTGCCACTAGACTCTCCACTCGAGAACAGTGGTGGATCTATAATACCCAAAGCCACGTAGTGGGTCTGAACTCCCAGGAAGAGTGGGCAGCCATTCCTTATGGATACGCTTAGGTACCGCACACCTTCGTGAGATTTGGATTCCCATTTTGTGGGAATTGTACACTTATTTTTCTGTATTTATCTATGCACCTTTGCAGGGCCACATTTTATTTTATTTTATTCCTCTAGCTTTGTTGACATTGGCCTTTTTGTCTTAATTTGGCCGTTTTTCTGAGTGTCCATGCTTTGGATGCATTTCCTGCAAACATTTCATCTAAAACTTTCTTAGTCGGTCTAACAACATGTGGCATTTAGTTGCCTACCTTTTTCAAGTCAGTGACTTCTTGCCTCCGGCTACGGCATTCTTCCGCACTATGCGCGGACATTTGAATCACTACGCGTGATGTAGGACGCCATGACACGCCCTTGCGGTATTTATATTTTCCTTGCAGATGCCGCGAGAGATCCGTTTGGGCGTTACTGCAGGATCCGCGCGAAGGACCGTTCGCTTGGAGTTTGAAAACTGAAGGTGAGCTGGGTCGGTTTGTGCTCTTACAGCTTACGACAGGCGCTCGGCTACATGCCGAGTCGTACACGCAGCTGCAGATGCCAGCTCCGATTTGTATTCATTCGCAGCCCCTCCAATTCCACTTGGGGCTTGCTGACATGCCACACTACTCTGCTTATTTACTTTCTCGCGTTGTGGCAACATTATGTCAGCTGCGGCCTGCATTCCCTCACATCCCCACAAACTTTACTTAGGGTTTGTTGATACGCCAGATCACTATTGGGGTAATTCATAGAATTCAGTGCACAAGTGGTGCACAGTGTGCGCATGCGACTTTCTGCGCCAGCCGCGTGCGCTAAAATCCATTTCCGCGCACAGCGTATTCATGGTTCTTAACATCAAAACCAGCCGTGGCGCAGAGTGGCGCATCGACCCTGTAGCAGCGTTAGTTACGCCCCCAACACTTACCCGTGGGCGATGTGCAGCACACAAATCCCGTACATGGCGCACAGGCTCACAACCTCGAAAACACCTGTAAAACTCCCCACGCACCCCTCCGAATACACGTACCCCGCTGCGTGGGTAGTCTCACATACGATTGGCCCTGTGCGAGCGGGGTACGTGTATTACTGGGGTTTGCGGGAAGTTTCACACGCGATTGGCCCTGTGCGAGCAGGGTACGTGTATTACTGGGGTTCACAGGAAGTTTCACACGCGATTGGCCCTGTGCGAGCGCGGTACATGTATTACTGGGGTTCACGGGAATTTTCACACGTGATTGGCCCTGTGCAAGCGGGGTACGTGTATTACTGGGGTTTGCAGGAAGTTTCACATGCAATTGGCCCTGTGCGAGCGGGGTACGTGTATTACTGGGGTTCGCGGGAAGTTTCACGCGCGATTGGCCCTGTGCAAGCGGGGTACGTGTATTACTGGGGTTTGCAGGAAGTTTCACACGCAATTGGCCCTGTGCGAGCGGGGTACGTGTATTACTGGGGTTCCCCGGGAAGTTTCACACGCGATTGGCCCTGTGCAAGCGGAGTATGTGTATTACTGGGGTTCGCCTGAATTTTCACATGCGATTGGCCCTGTGCGAGCGGGGTATGTGTATTACTGGGATTCGTGGGAAGTTTCACACGCGATTGGCCCTGTGCGAGCGGGGTACGTGCATTACTGGGGTTTGCGGGAAGTTTCACACGCCATTGGCCCTGTGCGAGCGGGGTACGTGTATTACTGAGGTTCACAGGAAGTTTCACATGCGATTTTGCTGTCAGAGCGGGGTACGTGTATCCAGTGTGGTGCGCGGGGGGTCCTACATGTGAATTGGCAGTGTGAGTCCTCCCAGGTGTCCCCTCCACGGCCCCTCCACGGCCCCTCCAGGCAGCCCACACCACAGGGGACTACCCTGCACCCCTGGTCATGTCCTGCAGGCAGCCCATCCACCATGGGCATGCCCCCCAGCCAAGCCACATGTCACCTTGCAATATGATCACCAACTCATGTCCCCCTGCACCCCCACCCCCAGCAGTGAGGGGCACCTGCCAGCAGGCCCCCACTCATGTCCCCCAGCACCCCCACCCCCCAGCAGTGAGGGGTACCTGCCAGCAGGCCCCCACTCATGTCCCACTCATATCCCCCAGTACCCCACCCCCAGCAGTGAGGGGTACCTGCCAGCAGGCCCCCACCCATGTCCTCCTGCACCCCCAACCCCCAGCAGTGAGGGGCACCTGCCATCAGGCCCCCACTCATGTCCCCCAGCACCCCCACCCTCCAGCAGTGAGGGGCACCTGCCAGCAGGCCCCCACTCATGTCCCCCTGCACCCCCCAGCAGTGAGGGGCACCTGCCAGCAGGCCCCCCACTCATGTCCCCCTGCACCCCCACCCCCCAGCAGTGAGGGGCACCTGCAATAGGCCCCCACTCATGTCCCCCAGCACCCCCACCCCCAGCAGTGAGGGGCACCTGCCAGCAGGCCCCCACTCATGTCCCCCTGCACCTTCACCCCCCAGCAGTGAGGGGCACCTGCCAGCAGGCCCCCACTCATGTCCCACTCATGTCCCCCAGTACCCCCACCCCCCAGCAGTGAGGGGCACCTGCCAGCAGGCCCCCACTCATGTCCCACTCATGTCCCCCCACCCACTCACCTACCCAGCAGTGACATGCCCATCTCATGACACAAACCAAAAGTCAACTATATACATCAACATATGTCCGTCTCACACACACACACACACACACACACAGGTTGCCATTGATTGAGTAAACCCATATGTCAACATGCATGAACCAATGAGTGATTCCCACACATTGAAGTAAAAGATCAAAATGTATTAACATGAAAAGCAATTGAAAGTACTTAAAGCATAAAATAATGGCAAACATGAAATGAAATGCATGTCCAAATAAAAAATAAAAAATTCCTCAAAAAAACCCAAGTAATCCAAAAGAAAAATGGCCAAAACTCTCTGTCCACCAAACCAAATCCATATGAAACGCAAAAAGGTAAATCCATTCATCCATGGTGAAATGAAATTAAAATGTCCAAATAAATGCAACGTCCAACTATGTACAATACAATTTTCAGGGGTCCATGAGAGAGGCAGATGACATGGCACTCTCCCCTACCTGCAGACGGGCCTGGGACGGGCCATCCCTGTTGGTGCATGGTGGTGCAGTCACAGGGTCAAGGACAGGGACATGCACAGGCCGCTCTGCGGTGACCTGTGCTGCCTCCTGACCCTGGCCCTGGACTGCACCACTTGCACCAGTGGTACTACTCCCACCAGGCCCCATGTGCGGCTCAGTAGTGGGCTCCTCCTCCTCTGTGGAGACCACCAACCTGGATGTTTCTGTACCGTCTTCCTCCATTGCAAGCCCCTGTGGGGGCTCATCCGGCCCTTCCACCACAGCCGTAGTGGCAGACACGGCACCAGCCCCCTCGCTCCCGGATGATGGCAAGTCCTTGGAGGGTGGCTGGGCCTTGCATCGCCGCCTAGTGGAGGCATCCCCGCCGCTTGGCTCCACAGCGCCGTCTCCGCCCTCTTCTTCACTTGACGCTGCTTAGAGGGAGACATAGAACACAAGCATCAGGGTACAGTACAATATTCCCCTAGACAGGAAGCAATAACACATGAGTGGCAGTGTCTAACGTCACTTCCATCCTGTCCCTCCACAACACATGGGTGAATGCACGCAACACACATGCATAAACAGGCATGGCGCCTGCAATCAACATCAGCATCCATGTACAAGGGCCTCTATTAATCAAAATGTTGCCTTCAAACTCACATGCATCATGGCTCACACTGATCCCATGCACACACATCACCAGAGGGTCATGCATCATGCCTTGTACACCACAGACACAGTGGATAAACACAGTGCATACAACGGTGACCGCACTGCATGAATGAATATTCACATCATCACGGACATGTGTCATGAATCCATGGCGTATCAAAGTCACAGACACACTTCTCAGACACACACACATGTGCACCATACATGTACATGTCAGCAGCACCCATCACTGACACCCCCACCATGTGCAAGAACAGACACTGGCATGCTTTCGTGTGTGCATTTGCCATACGCTCCCCATGTTGCATTGGAACTCATGCACCAACCATGTGGTTCGCACATTACTGGTCTCACATGCATGACCATGATGTCCCTGCACACACACATCCATACATGGCCCATGTCACACATACAGGCAAGTATCAGACTACCAGCACACTGCAACATGCCCTGTCTCACACACCAATGCTTGGCCACTTACCGCTCAACTCCAGACGGGTCTTCCTCCAAAGGATCTGGGCGTAGAGCGCTGGGCATACGTGTTCCAGGACCCTCATCTGGATGTCACTCATGCTGACCCAGCCCCCCTCTGCGAGGCGCCGGGCCTTCTGGAGTGTCCTGGACCTGAAGTCCTCCCAGCGCTTCTTGACGTGCTTGATGTCGCGGGTTGCCACCCCCTCCGCGTTGATGGCAACCACTACATCATCCCAGATACTCTCCTGTCCTTCCTTGTTGGCGCATGATGTTCCAAAGAGGGCATCATAATGCCACAGGACATGCTCCACCAGGACACCAACTTCCTTCACACTGAGGCTGGTGGCCCTCTGCCTCTCTGGCTGGGGGTCGCCAGTGGTCTCAGATGGTGTTTGCCCCGACATGGCGACCCCTGTGGCAGGTGTGGTTGGGCAACTGGGTCCTGGGGCTGTGCTGTGGAGCAATGGTATCCCAGTAGGGGGTCTTCTGTTCCAGCAGGGGTGGACACAGCAACTGGAACTCTGGCTGACGTGCAGGCACCAAATAGCAGGGCACATGGGCAGCAGGCAGGCAGGCAGCAGCCGATGGCAGGTGGGAGCATGCTTGGAGCTCTGGAGGGCAGTAATTCGGCCTTCTGGGCAGGAGCGTGGTCTTCCGTGTGTTGTTGCGTGGCCAGCTTGATACGGAGTGATTTGGCATATGAAAATCTTGCACGCCTGCGTGTAATTCGAGGAAAGGCCCTTAGCGCGTAAGCACGTCTGTGATGTTACGCGTGTGGGCGCTTCCCTCGTGACGTGGGCATAGTGGCTCATGGCGCGTGAAAAAACTGCACGTTTGCGTGTGAATGCGTGTAATCCGAGGAAAGGGCCTACGCGCATGTGAAGTGACACGTGCGGGCATTTCCCTCAACACAGATGATTGTTCATCGTACACGTCCAAAAACTGCACGTCCAAGTATCAGCTTGTGTAATTGGAGGAAAGGGCCTTAGCGCGTGCACACGTAAGTGACGTTGTAAGTGTGGGCCGCTTTAAAAGGTACGTGTAGGACCCCATTTCCTGGTACGTGCTTTCGTGGAGAGCGAGTGGGTGAATTCTGTACTTCTTGTCGGTTCACACGCGATTACTTCACAGCGTTTCAAGTTCGTACTCCCTGTTACCTCTGACAGCGTTCATTTTTTTTGTTGGGCCTGTTTCGTCAAACAGCGTTCACTTCTTCTTTTGTCCTGTCTGCACAAACAGCGTACAATTCTTCTTTTGGCGGGGGTGTTGCCAACGCGCACACGCGCTCTTTTTCATGTTCTTTTTCCAGGCAGGCGTTGAGTCGCGCACGTATGTACCAACTGTGCTTGCCCCGTGTGTTGCGTACCCCTTCAGAGGTCATTGTAGGCTGCGTGTAACACACATATGCTTATTTTTGTGTTCCTGGGTGCCACAGCGTAGTGTGGGTTCATTTTTCCACGCACATGGTCTACGAGGGGTTGCGTGCATGTTATTTATTGTTTTCGGGGTGCCTGTGCATTGCGTGACCCGTCATCTTCCCCCAGGGGTCACAGACAGATTTGCTAGAGCACTAGGGTACGAATTCCATCTAGTACCCTACTACTTTCACCCCCAATTGCCACTGCTACTCCCATACGCACAACAACTTCAGTGCCATGGTTGGGAGGCAACCAAGCGGTAAGGGAGGCAAAGGTGGCCGACCTCCAAAAGGTGGGCGTGGTGGGCGCGGTAGGGGACGTGGCCAGGATTTGCAGGATGCCCCTAGACCCCCATGTGTGGAGGACCAATCAGCGACACCCATGCCCCCCCCATGGTTGTGGGAAACGTAGCTGACACCATCCCAGGTCAGCACTTGTTGGACCAGCCCATTGTGGCACCTGACCCGGCACAGGATGACTCCCAGGCTGACTTCCAGGTCAGCAAGTCTAAGCCACGTGTGGTGGTGCAAGTTGGTGTCACCAGTCCACGTGGATCTGGGGCAGCGATGTCATCTGCTGCCCCAAGTAGGCAGGGTGGGGAGGCTGCAGGGGCAGCTGCAGCTCTATCCACCCCAGCTCTGAGTCTCCCACCCGGGACAGTGTCGGTCCAGGACAATCAAACCGAAGTTGCCCCTGCCAACATCACACTTCAGCCAATGCCTGCACCAAGATCTATGGTCATTGTGCCTTTGCACACTCCTAGTACCCAGTCCACCGGCGCTTCTTCCCCTACTGACCAGAGCGGCGTGAGCCACTCAGGCTCCGCTCCACCTTTGAAAAAGAGGAAGAAGGGTGCTCTGGCACTACAGGCTGAGACCCCAGACACGGCTACACACTCCGGCATGTCAAGGAAGCCTAGCTTTAATGACGCCGAACTTGATGCACTTGTGACCTATGTGTCGGCACATAGCCACGAAATGGTGGTGACTGCAGGGTACAAGACCACACCTGGTCAACATAGGGCACACTGGCAGACCATCGCTGACCGCATAAGTGCCCTTGGATTTGTGAGGCGCACAGCTGATGATTGCTACAAGCGGTGGAATGACCTGAAACGCAGAGCAAAGAACAAGCTGGCCTCCAATCATGACGCTACTCTGGTGACTGGCGGTGGGTCTCCACCAGAGGACAACGAACTCACTGAACATGAGTCTGTTGCTGGGACCTTCGTCACAGAGGAACAGATCCAAGGCGTGGGAGACCTACCTGATTACGACACATTGTCCGGTGAGTGCCCATGCATGTTTGTGTAATCCATGTGTATGTTGTTTGGGTGACAGGTTCTGATTGAGTGCCAGGTGAGGGTGTGTACTCCTGAGTGTTATGGGTCACCCATGTGCTTCCTCCAATACATTCGCATGCCTTTGATTTGGGTATGACAATATCCCTTCTGCCCACAGTAGCCAATTAGCGCCACATTACTGCTGTTGCCCTTGAACTATCATCTTGCAACAACATTGCTCTGATTTTTTCTGTGTTCATTCAGGCTGATTGTTTAGGTCATCCCATTTTTATATGCTTTTTTCATCCCTAATGCCACATATCTGACATGCTTCTGTCATTGTTTACACCCCACATTGTGCCACTTTAGTTACCTGGTTATGTGAATGATTAGATCATTCAGGGTGAGGGAGTATTGGCCTACTGACATTTATTTTTAGGGCCTGTTTGCATGTGGAACATGATAGTTGTTTCCTGTCATATTGAAGTGACCAACCATTGATGTGTACATCTGCCTACAATCACTGTATTATTGTACACTGGATGTGTTGCAGTGTGTGGCACATGCATATTTTGCAACATTAGTCTGCATTAATCTTCTCATCATGTCCATGTGACATGGATGTGTGACAGTACTCATTCACTGACATATCGCTGTAGTTGTCTAATTTACCATGGCTAGGCTACATGACATCTGTGTGCTGGCATGTGTCATGTATGTGTATTGGACATGCCGCTCACAGGCTGATGTGTGATGCCAGTGCTACACAACATGCTGCAAATGTGTTGCTTTTCCATCTTGGTGTCCTCATTGTCTGCCTTTTTGACTCCCCTTCAAACTCATTGACAGTGCATGCATGCCAGGGTTATAGTCATGTGGGACATGTGTAAACCATGTACAGGATCTCTGTCTTGTCAGTCCTATGTGTGTGCTATGGTGCTCATGCCTGTTTCCATTTCTTGTATTTCATGTTTTTGCAGGTGACGACGCACTTGATGCTGGTGAGGTTCAGGAGATGGTGCAGACCCAGGAGGATTCTCAGCCACAACCAAGCACCAGTGGGGGACGTGGTGTGGTGGTGGGGGAAAACACTTTGGTACTGCAGACCATACTGTTGAGTGGTGTCTCTGGGTACAGCTCCCCAGACCTCTATTCAGGTGCTGAGTCGGATGATGATGTCGCAGGTCAGTGCTTCTGGCAGGGATTCTGTTCTGTCCAACCCACCTGCACCAGAGGTAGAACCTTCTATGGGGATGTCAGTGTTGGTAGGTCCGCCTTTGGCGGTTACGGATGCAGGGTCACACTCCACAGCATCTGATCCTGTTTCTGGGCCAGCAGATCAGAGGGGGAATGCAGTCCTGCAGCCTCAGGCAGTGCCAGCACAGCAAGGTGCAGATCACCTTGCCCCGAACAAGTGTGGTGCCCACCGACGCGGTGGCCGTGCGCCAACAGGCAATACTGTATGGGAAAACTCCATGTACGGTATGGCAACCCAACAGGCAGCATCAGTAGAAATGATGGCTCAGGCAATGGAGAGGGTGGCCACTTCCATTATCCCCCCTGAAAGGCAGATGGAGCAACAACAGCAGGCAACAGACTCCATTTGCCAATCACACAGGGAAGACATGTTGGCGTCCAACAGGGACCGACGGGCGGCACTGGAGACTCTGCGCAAAGCCATATCAATAGAGTCACAGGGCCACAGGGAAGCCCTGAGGGTAGAACTCCATAACCTCAGGCAGAGTCTGCTTGAACTTGAGGCTTCCCGAAATGTTAGGGCAGAACAGCAGCTGGAGCAGCTCACACGTTCACTCTCAGATGAGCTGCAGGCAACACATGAGATCCGGGCATCACGCGAGGCCATGCGTGCAGAAGTGCAGGCAACCCGTGAGGTGCTGCATGGGGATCTCCGCACTTTAATTCTCTAGAATCAGACCTTCCAGACCTGCATGCTTGCTGCCATGGAGGACCATACCAGGGCTTTGCGTGGGCTGCCTCCCATAGTGCACCAGCTCCTGATGCAGCATCAGAGGGTGAAGAGAGCGACAGCAGTTCTCCCACAATGGCATAGCCGTGCAGGCCATGAGCCCATGGAGATATTTTTTTTTCTCAACAACCGCGCAGGTGGGTGTTGGTGTGCACCCTGTCCTCCTGGGTGGCCTCCCACCCCCTGTCCCCCACATGGCCATTTTTGATTATTTTTTTTACAGTGTGTTGCCTTGTGTGACTCCCATGGGCATCCACTGTATTCCAGCTGGGCACATGCAGGCTTGTCCTGAGTTTGGGTTAGATGCTTGGGTTTGTGACACACACACCCCTCCTGCTTCCCGTTTCCATGGGCTTGCAAAGTGTGTGACCAAGTGACAGTGACTTACACAGTGACATTGGGCTCCCATGAGCTGTGTGGGCAGTCTGTAGTCAATAATGTGTGGACATCCCTTGTGGGCATTGTTGTTGTATTGTACACTGCATGGTGCATTGATATGTGCTTGTGCATCCATGTTTTCCTCCAAATTACAGGTTCCTTCCTCATGTCTTCACAAGGCCGTCTCCTTTGCAGATGGAGTTCATGTTGTATGCAGTACACTGACACATTTGCGTGGCAGAAACACTCTACAGTTGGAAGGGGTTGATGTGCTGGCTTACTCAGGTTGTAATACTACCACTACTTTGACTTAGTACTGTCATGTTTTTGCAATGTTTCATGGTGTGTTGCTGTATTGTGTTGGTGGTAAGTATTTGTTCATGTGTGCTGTTTGTTATTGATTATTGGGAGCATATTGTCTGTGGGCAGTTTCCATTTGGGACACTTTGTGACACTTTGTGACACTTGTGTCAGGTCTTGTGCATTGCTTTGTTTGCTTTCACATTGCATGACATGCCATGGTGTGTTGGGTGTCGGAGCTGGGGAGGGGTTGGGTGACATGGCGCTGTTTTCATGTTGTATTTTGAAGGGGGTAATCAATTTAGCAGCATAGATGCATGTCTTATAATGACACAGCATTGGTGGTGTTTCAGTAGGTAGGGATGCACACAATGTAACACTTCCAAGTGACAAATCTCAGGCTGGTATGGTTGTGACAGTTGACTGTCCCTTATGTCATCATCATTGATTGTCAGCTGGCATGTGCCAGGGCTGTGTGCACTCCACAGGGGTGTGATTTTAGGTGAAGTAAATAGCCACCAGCTGCGTGCGGGCTGCCTCACCACGTGCCCATTCCCCTCCCATGCGCAGTGGCCATGCATGTGGTTGGGGATGTGGGGGCACCACCATGTCCACCGGCAGGCCCCGGTGTGTTGCAACTTTGTGCAGGACACATGCTGCCACTATGATCCTGCACAGTACTGGGGGAGCGTATAGCAGCTGCCCACCAGAGCGGTCAAGAGAGCGAAAGCGTGACTTGAGCACTCCGAATGTGCGCTCCACTATGCCCCGGGTTGCAATATGGGCTGTGTTGTATCTTACCTCGGGTGGTGTGGTGGGGTTCCGAATTGGCGTCATCATGTGGGTGCTCAAAGGGTAGACACTGTCCCCTGGGGAGGTGGTGATGGGTATCATTAGTGGGTTTGTGACATTACTCAGTATCTGACATGCACAAACTTTACTTAGGGTTTGTTGATACGCCAGATCACTATTGGGGTAATTCATAGAATTCAGTGCACAAGTGGTGCACAGTGTGCGCATGCGACTTTCTGCGCCAGCCGCGTGCGCTAAAATCCATTTCCGCGCACAGCGTATTCATGGTTCTTAACATCAAAACCAGCCGTGGCGCAGAGTGGCGCATCGACCCTGTAGCAGCGTTAGTTACGCCCCCAACACTTACCCGTGGGCGATGTGCAGCACACAAATCCCGTACATGGCGCACAGGCTCACAACCTCGAAAACACCTGTAAAACTCCCCACGCACCCCTCCGAATACACGTACCCCGCTGCGTGGGTAGTCTCACATACGATTGGCCCTGTGCGAGCGGGGTACGTGTATTACTGGGGTTTGCGGGAAGTTTCACACGCGATTGGCCCTGTGCGAGCAGGGTACGTGTATTACTGGGGTTCACAGGAAGTTTCACACGCGATTGGCCCTGTGCGAGCGCGGTACATGTATTTCTGGGGTTCACGGGAAGTTTCACACGTGATTGGCCCTGTGCAAGCGGGGTACGTGTATTACTGGGGTTTGCAGGAAGTTTCACATGCAATTGGCCCTGTGCGAGCGGGGTACGTGTATTACTGGGGTTCGCGGGAAGTTTCACGCGCGATTGGCCCTGTGCAAGCGGGGTACGTGTATTACTGGGGTTTGCAGGAAGTTTCACACGCAATTGGCCCTGTGCGAGCGGGGTACGTGTATTACTGGGGTTCCCCGGGAAGTTTCACACGCGATTGGCCCTGTGCAAGCGGGGTATGTGTATTACTGGGGTTCGCCTGAATTTTCACATGCGATTGGCCCTGTGCGAGCGGGGTATGTGTATTACTGGGATTCGTGGGAAGTTTCACACGCGATTGGCCCTGTGCGAGCGGGGTACGTGCATTACTGGGGTTTGCGGGAAGTTTCACACGCCATTGGCCCTGTGCGAGCGGGGTACGTGTATTACTGAGGTTCACAGGAAGTTTCACATGCGATTTTGCTGTCAGAGCGGGGTACGTGTATCCAGTGTGGTGCGCGGGGGGTCCTACATGTGAATTGGCAGTGTGAGTCCTCCCAGGTGTCCCCTCCACGGCCCCTCCACGGCCCCTCCAGGCAGCCCACACCACAGGGGACTACCCTGCACCCCTGGTCATGTCCCGCAGGCAGCCCATCCACCATGGGCATGCCCCCCAGCCAAGCCACATGTCACCTTGCAATATGATCACCAACTCATGTCCCCCTGCACCCCCACCCCCAGCAGTGAGGGGCACCTGCCAGCAGGCCCCCACTCATGTCCCCCAGCACCCCCACCCCCCAGCAGTGAGGGGTACCTGCCAGCAGGCCCCCACTCATGTCCCACTCATATCCCCCAGTACCCCCACCCCCAGCAGTGAGGGGTACCTGCCAGCAGGCCCCCACCCATGTCCTCCTGCACCCCCAACCCCCAGCAGTGAGGGGCACCTGCCATCAGGCCCCCACTCATGTCCCCCAGCACCCCCACCCTCCAGCAGTGAGGGGCACCTGCCAGCAGGCCCCCACTCATGTCCCCCTGCACCCCCCAGCAGTGAGGGGCACCTGCCAGCAGGCCCCCCACTCATGTCCCCCTGCACCCCCACCCCCCAGCAGTGAGGGGCACCTGCAATAGGCCCCCACTCATGTCCCCCAGCACCCCCACCCCCAGCAGTGAGGGGCACCTGCCAGCAGGCCCCCACTCATGTCCCCCTGCACCTTCACCCCCCAGCAGTGAGGGGCACCTGCCAGCAGGCCCCCACTCATGTCCCACTCATGTCCCCCAGTACCCCCACCCCCCAGCAGTGAGGGGCACCTGCCAGCAGGCCCCCACTCATGTCCCACTCATGTCCCCCAGTACCCCCACCCCCCAGCAGTGAGGGGCACCTGCCAGCAGGCCCCCACTCATGTCCCACTCATGTCCCCCCACCCACTCACCTACCCAGCAGTGACATACCCATCTCATGACACAAACCAAAAGTCAACTATATACATCAACATATGTCCGTCTCACACACACACACACACACACACACAGGTTGCCATTGATTGAGTAAACCCATATGTCAACATGCATGAACCAATGAGGGATTCCCACACATTGAAGTAAAAGATCAAAATGTATTAACATGAAAAGCAATTGAAAGTACTTAAAGCATAAAATAATGGCAAACATGAAATGAAATGCATGTCCAAATAAAAAATAAAAAATTCCTCAAAAAAACCCAAGTAATCCAAAAGAAAAATGGCCAAAACTCTCTGTCCACCAAACCAAATCCATATGAAACGCAAAAAGGTAAATCCATTCATCCATGGTGAAATGAAATTAAAATGTCCAAATAAATGCAACGTCCAACTATGTACAATACAATTTTCAGGGGTCCATGAGAGAGGCAGATGACATGGCACTCTCCCCTACCTGCAGACGGGCCTGGGACGGGCCATCCCTGTTGGTGCATGGTGGTGCAGTCACAGGGTCAAGGACAGGGACATGCACAGGCCCCTCTGCGGTGACCTGTGCTGCCTCCTGACCCTGGCCCTGGACTGCACCACTTGCACCAGTGGTACTACTCCCACCAGGCCCCATGTGCGGCTCAGTAGTGGGCTCCTCCTCCTCTGTGGAGACCACCAACCTGGATGTTTCTGTACCGTCTTCCTCCATTGCAAGCCTCTGTGGGGGCTCATCCGGCCCTTCCACCACAGCCGTAGTGGCAGACACGGCACCAGCCCCCTCGCTCCCGGATGATGGCAAGTCCTTGGAGGGTGGCTGGGCCTTGCATCGCCGCCTAGTGGAGGCATTCCCGCCGCTTGGCTCCACAGCGCCGTCTCCGCCCTCTTCTTCACTTGACGCTGCTTAGAGGGAGACATAGAACACAAGCATCAGGGTACAGTACAATATTCCCCTAGACAGGAAGCAATAACACATGAGTGGCAGTGTCTAACGTCACTTCCATCCTGTCCCTCCACAACACATGGGTGAATGCACGCAACACACATGCATAAACAGGCATGGCGCCTGCAATCAACATCAGCATCCATGTACAAGGGCCTCTATTAATCAAAATGTTGCCTTCAAACTCACATGCATCATGGCTCACACTGATCCCATGCACACACATCACCGGAGGGTCATGCATCATGCCTTGTACACCACAGACACAGTGGATAAACACAGTGCATACAACGGTGACCGCACTGCATGAATGAACATTCACATCATCACGGACATGTGTCATGAATCCATGGCGTATCAAAGTCACAGACACACTTCTCAGACACACACACATGTGCACCATACATGTACATGTCAGCAGCACCCATCCCTGACACCCCCACCATGTGCAAGAACAGACACTGGCATGCTTTCGTGTGTGCATTTGCCATACGCTCCCCATGTTGCATTGGAACTCATGCACCAACCATGTGGTTCGCACATTACTGGTCTCACATGCATGACCATGATGTCCCTGCACACACACATCCATACATGGCCCATGTCACACATACAGGCAAGTATCAGACTACCAGCACACTGCAACATGCCCTGTCTCACACACCAATGCTTGGCCACTTACCGCTCAACTCCAGACGGGTCTTCCTCCAAAGGATCTGGGCGTAGAGCGCTGGGCATACGTGTTCCAGGACCCTCATCTGGATGTCACTCATGCTGACCCGGCCCCCCTCTGCGAGGCGCCGTGCCTTCTGGAGTGTCCTGGACCTGAAGTCCTCCCAGCGCTTCTTGACGTGCTTGATGTCGCGGGTTGCCACCCCCTCCGCGTTGATGGCAACCACTACATCGTCCCAGATACTCTCCTGTCCTTCCTTGTTGGCGCATGATGTTCCAAAGAGGGCATCATAATGCCACAGGACATGCTCCACCAGGACACCAACTTCCTTCACACTGAGGCTGGTGGCCCTCTGCCTCTCTGGCTGGGGGTCGCCAGTGGTCTCAGATGGTGTTTGCCCCGACATGGCGACCCCTGTGGCAGGTGTGGGTGGGCAACTGGGTCCTGGGGCTGTGCTGTGGAGCAATGGTATCCCAGTAGGGGGTCTTCTGTTCCAGCAGGGGTGGACACAGCAACTGGAACCCTGGCTGACGTGCAGGCACCAAATAGCAGGGCACATGGGCAGCAGGCAGGCAGGCAGCAGCCGATGGCAGGTGGGAGCATGCTTGGAGCTCTGGAGGGCAGTAATTCGGCCTTCTGGGCAGGAGCGTGGTCTTCCGTGTGTTGTTGCGTGGCCAGCTTGATACGGAGTGATTTGGCATATGAAAATCTTACACGCCTGCGTGTAATTCGAGGAAAGGCCCTTAGCGCGTAAGCACGTCTGTGATGTTACGCGTGTGGGCGCTTCCCTCGTGACGTGGGCATAGTGGCTCATGGCGCGTGAAAAAACTGCACGTTTGCGTGTGAATGCGTGTAATCCGAGGAAAGGGCCTACGCGCATGTGACGTGACACGTGCGGGCATTTCCCTCAACACGGATGATTGTTCATCGTACACGTCCAAAAACTGCACGTCCAAGTATCAGCTTGTGTAATTGGAGGAAAGGGCCTTAGCGCGTGCACACGTAAGTGACGTTGTAAGTGTGGGCCGCTTTAAAAGGTACGTGTAGGACCCCATTTCCTGGTACGTGCTTTCGTGGAGAGCGAGTGGGTGAATTCTGTACTTCTTGTCGGTTCACACGCGATTACTTCACAGCGTTTCAAGTTCGTACTCCCTGTTACCTCTGACAGCGTTCATTTTTTTTGTTGGGCCTGTTTCGTCAAACAGCGTTCACTTCTTCTTTTGTCCTGTCTGCACAAACAGCGTACAATTCTTCTTTTGGCGGGGGTGTTGCCAACGCGCACACGCGCTCTTTTTCATGTTCTTTTTCCGGGCAGGCGTTGAGTCGCGCACGTATTTACCAACTGTGCTTGCCCCGTGTGATGCGTACCCCTTCAGAGGTCATTGTAGGCTGCGTGTAACACACATATGCTTATTTTTGTGTTCCTGGGTGCCACAGCGTAGTGTGGGTTCATTTTTCCACGCACGTGGTCTACGAGGGGTTGCGTGCATGTTATTTATTGTTTTCGGGGTGCCTGTGCATTGCGTGACCCGTCATCTTCCCCCAGGGGTCACAGACAGATTTGCTAGAGCACTAGGGTACGAATTCCATCTAGTACCCTACTACTTTCACCCCCAATTGCAACTGCTACTCCCATACGCACAACAACTTCAGTGCCATGGTTGGGAGGCAACCAAGCGGTAAGGGAGGCAAAGGTGGCCGACCTCCAAAAGGTGGGCGTGGTGGGCGCGGTAGGGGACATGGCCAGGATTTGCAGGATGCCCCTAGACCCCCATGTGTGGAGGACCAATCAGCGACACCCATGCCCCCCCCATGGTTGTGGGAAACGTAGCTGACACCATCCCAGGTCAGCATTTGTTGGACCAGCCCATTGTGGCACCTGACCCGGCACAGGATGACTCCCAGGCTGACTTCCAGGTCAGCAAGTCTAAGCCACGTGTGGTGGTGCAAGTTGGTGTCACCAGTCCACGTGGATCTGGGGCAGCGATGTCATCTGCTGCCCCAAGTAGGCAGGGTGGGGAGGCTGCAGGGGCAGCTGCAGCTCTATCCACCCCAGCTCTGAGTCTCCCACCCGGGACAGTGTCGGTCCAGGACAATCAAACCGAAGTTGCCCCTGCCAACATCACACTTCAGCCAATGCCTGCACCAAGATCTATGGTCATTGTGCCTTTGCACACTCCTAGTACCCAGTCCACCGGCGCTTCTTCCCCTACTGACCAGAGCGGCGTGAGCCACTCAGGCTCCGCTCCACCTTTGAAAAAGAGGAAGAAGGGTGCTCTGGCACTACAGGCTGAGACCCCAGACACGGCTACACACTCCGGCATGTCAAGGAAGCCTAGCTTTAATGACGCCGAACTTGATGCACTTGTGACCTATGTGTCGGCACATAGCCACGAAATGGTGGTGACTGCAGGGTACAAGACCACACCTGGTCAACATAGGGCACACTGGCAGACCATCGCTGACCGCATAAGTGCCCTTGGATTTGTGAGGCGCACAGCTGATGATTGCTACAAGCGGTGGAATGACCTGAAACGCAGAGCAAAGAACAAGCTGGCCTCCAATCATGACGCTACTCTGGTGACTGGCGGTGGGTCTCCACCAGAGGACAACGAACTCACTGAACATGAGTCTGTTGCTGGGACCTTCGTCACAGAGGAACAGATCCAAGGCGTGGGAGACCTACCTGATTACGACACATTGTCCGGTGAGTGCCCATGCATGTTTGTGTAATCCATGTGTATGTTGTTTGGGTGACAGGTTCTGATTGAGTGCCAGGTGAGGGTGTGTACTCCTGAGTGTTATGGGTCACCCATGTGCTTCCTCCAATACATTCGCATGCCTTTGATTTGGGTATGACAATATCCCTTCTGCCCACAGTAGCCAATTAGCGCCACATTACTGCTGTTGCCCTTGAACTATCATCTTGCAACAACATTGCTCTGATTTTTTCTGTGTTCATTCAGGCTGATTGTTTAGGTCATCCCATTTTTATATGCTTTTTTCATCCCTAATGCCACATATCTGACATGCTTCTGTCATTGTTTACACCCCACATTGTGCCACTTTAGTTACCTGGTTATGTGAATGATTAGATCATTCAGGGTGAGGGAGTATTGGCCTACTGACATTTATTTTTAGGGCCTGTTTGCATGTGGAACATGATAGTTGTTTCCTGTCATATTGAAGTGACCAACCATTGATGTGTACATCTGCCTACAATCACTGTATTATTGTACACTGGATGTGTTGCAGTGTGTGGCACATGCATATTTTGCAACATTAGTCTGCATTAATCTTCTCATCATGTCCATGTGACATGGATGTGTGACAGTACTCATTCACTGACATATCGCTGTAGTTGTCTAATTTACCATGGCTAGGCTACATGACATCTGTGTGCTGGCATGTGTCATGTATGTGTATTGGACATGCCGCTCACAGGCTGATGTGTGATGCCAGTGCTACACAACATGCTGCAAATGTGTTGCTTTTCCATCTTGGTGTCCTCATTGTCTGCCTTTTTGACTCCCCTTCAAACTCATTGACAGTGCATGCATACCAGGGTTATAGTCATGTGGGACATGTGTAAACCATGTACAGGATCTCTGTCTTGTCAGTCCTATGTGTGTGCTATGGTGCTCATGCCTGTTTCCATTTCTTGTATTTCATGTTTTTGCAGGTGACGACGCACTTGATGCTGGTGAGGTTCAGGAGATGGTGCAGACCCAGGAGGATTCTCAGCCACAACCAAGCACCAGTGGGGGACGTGGTGTGGTGGTGGGGGAAAACACTTTGGTACTGCAGACCATACTGTTGAGTGGTGTCTCTGGGTACAGCTCCCCAGACCTCTATTCAGGTGCTGAGTCGGATGATGATGTCGCAGGTCAGTGCTTCTGGCAGGGATTCTGTTCTGTCCAACCCACCTGCACCAGAGGTAGAACCTTCTATGGGGATGTCAGTGTTGGTAGGTCCGCCTTTGGCGGTTACGGATGCAGGGTCACACTCCACAGCATCTGATCCTGTTTCTGGGCCAGCAGATCAGAGGGGGAATGCAGTCCTGCAGCCTCAGGCAGTGCCAGCACAGCAAGGTGCAGATCACCTTGCCCCGAACAAGTGTGGTGCCCACCGACGCGGTGGCCGTGCGCCAACAGGCAATACTGTATGGGAAAACTCCATGTACGGTATGGCAACCCAACAGGCAGCATCAGTAGAAATGATGGCTCAGGCAATGGAGAGGGTGGCCACTTCCATTATCCCCCCTGAAAGGCAGATGGAGCAACAACAGCAGGCAACAGACTCCATTTGTCAATCACACAGGGAAGACATGTTGGCGTCCAACAGGGACCGACGGGCGGCACTGGAGACTCTGCGCAAAGCCATATCAATAGAGTCACAGGGCCACAGGGAAGCCCTGAGGGTAGAACTCCATAACCTCAGGCAGAGTCTGCTTGAACTTGAGGCTTCCCGAAATGTTAGGGCAGAACAGCAGCTGGAGCAGCTCACACGTTCACTCTCAGATGAGCTGCAGGCAACACATGAGATCCGGGCATCACGCGAGGCCATGCGTGCAGAAGTGCAGGCAACCCGTGAGGTGCTGCATGGGGATCTCCGCACTTTAATTCTCTAGAATCAGACCTTCCAGACCTGCATGCTTGCTGCCATGGAGGACCATACCAGGGCTTTGCGTGGGCTGCCTCCCATAGTGCACCAGCTCCTGATGCAGCATCAGAGGGTGAAGAGAGCGACAGCAGTTCTCCCACAATGGCATAGCCGTGCAGGCCATGAGCCCATGGAGATATTTTTTTTTCTCAACAACCGCGCAGGTGGGTGTTGGTGTGCACCCTGTCCTCCTGGGTGGCCTCCCACCCCCTGTCCCCCACATGGCCATTTTTGATTATTTTTTTTACAGTGTGTTGCCTTGTGTGACTCCCATGGGCATCCACTGTATTCCAGCTGGGCACATGCAGGCTTGTCCTGAGTTTGGGTTAGATGCTTGGGTTTGTGACACACACACCCCTCCTGCTTCCCGTTTCCATGGGCTTGCAAAGTGTGTGACCAAGTGACAGTGACTTACACAGTGACATTGGGCTCCCATGAGCTGTGTGGGCAGTCTGTAGTCAATAATGTGTGGACATCCCTTGTGGGCATTGTTGTTGTATTGTACACTGCATGGTGCATTGATATGTGCTTGTGCATCCATGTTTTCCTCCAAATTACAGGTTCCTTCCTCATGTCTTCACAAGGCCGTCTCCTTTGCAGATGGAGTTCATGTTGTATGCAGTACACTGACACATTTGCGTGGCAGAAACACTCTACAGTTGGAAGGGGTTGATGTGCTGGCTTACTCAGGTTGTAATACTACCACTACTTTGACTTAGTACTGTCATGTTTTTGCAATGTTTCATGGTGTGTTGCTGTATTGTGTTGGTGGTAAGTATTTGTTCATGTGTGCTGTTTGTTATTGATTACTGGGAGCATATTGTCTGTGGGCAGTTTCCATTTGGGACAGTGCACTTTGTGACACTTGTGTCAGGTCTTGTGCATTGCTTTGTTTGCTTTCACATTGCATGACATGCCATGGTGTGTTGGGTGTCGGAGCTGGGGAGGGGTTGGGTGACATGGCGCTGTTTTCATGTTGTATTTTGAAGGGGGTAATCAATTTAGCAGCATAGATGCATGTCTTATAATGACACAGCATTGGTGGTGTTTCAGTAGGTAGGGATGCACACAATGTAACACTTCCAAGTGACAAATCTCAGGCTGGTATGGTTGTGACAGTTGACTGTCCCTTATGTCATCATCATTGATTGTCAGCTGGCATGTGCCAGGGCTGTGTGCACTCCACAGGGGTGTGATTTTAGGTGAAGTAAATAGCCACCAGCTGCGTGCGGGCTGCCTCACCACGTGCCCATTCCCCTCCCATGCGCAGTGGCCATGCATGTGGTTGGGGATGTGGGGGCACCACCATGTCCACCGGCAGGCCCCGGTGTGTTGCAACTTTGTGCAGGACACATGCTGCCACTATGATCCTGCACAGTACTGGGGGAGCGTATAGCAGCTGCCCACCAGAGCGGTCAAGAGAGCGAAAGCGTGACTTGAGCACTCCGAATGTGCGCTCCACTATGCCCCGGGTTGCAATATGGGCTGTGTTGTATCTTACCTCGGGTGGTGTGGTGGGGTTCCGAATTGGCGTCATCATGTGGGTGCTCAAAGGGTAGACACTGTCCCCTGGGGAGGTGGTGATGGGTATCATTAGTGGGTTTGTGACATTACTCAGTATCTGACATGCATGCATGTGCAGTGGCATTTATATTCACCAAGCAGCCATGTATCGCCATGCCGCTCAGCTTCTAGGTCCCAGTTTAGGGTTGACATTCTGTAAATGAAACTGTCATGGGTGGACCCTGGATAGTTGGCATATACTGAGGTGATGATTCCCTTGGCATCACATACTACCTGCACGTTGATGGAATGCCATTGCTTGCGGTTTCTATAGATGTGCTCCGTTGCCCTGGGGGGACGTAGAGCCACATAGGTGCAATCGATGGCACCTAGCACTTTGGGGAATTGTGCCACCCCGTAGAAATCCTGGACGGCAGCCTGCCTTTCTGCAGGTGTTCTGGGCAGGTATATGTGCCTGCGGACTGATGGTCGTGCAGTCATGATGGCCAAGACCTGGTGTAGGCAGCGTGATTGCGTGGATGGTGACACCCCCCTCCACTATAGCACTTGTCCGCTGAAATGATCCAGTGGCCAAGAAGTGCAGTACATTAAGCACCTTTTCAAGGGGGCTCAGTGCTTGGGAGCACAGGGTGGGTGATGTGAGGTCATCCTCCCACTCACTCACCAGGTCGAGTATTATGTGGGGTGGAAACCTGTACCTCCCATACACCTGGTCATCAGGCATCCCAAAAAGGCTGGTTCTGGGTGTAAATATTCTGGGCCTGACTATCCTCCTCCTCCTCCTGCGGTATCCCACGACCACTGCTGCAAAGAACGGTATATTCATTTTAGCGTCTGAGCTTGTTTGTTGTTTTTGTGCACTTTTACGCTGCGCGGGTCCACGTACGCCTGCTTCCTGCTGGCGTACGTGTTTCCGGATTAGCGCGTCTTTTTTGGTGCACACATTGGCCCCATTCGATTTCATGAATACGTGTTGTAGGCGCGCGTGTGGGCATTCTGCGCATTTGCCTCCTGTACTTCCCCCGTGATGCCCACATTTTCACGCGTTGTTCCCCATTCCGTGTATTCGTGTTACGCCTACTTTTGTTGTGTGCGCTGCGCTATGTGCGCTTTCGCTGTGCGCGTAGCGCACGCCGTTTGAAGACATGTGTGCAGGATTTTGGCGCACATCCATGGATTTACACGCGCACGGACTTCCATGAATCGCTGTGCGCGGGTTTCGCTGCGATTTTCGCACTTGCGCTGCGATTCGCACGCTTGTGCGGAAATTTTCAGAACACATTAATTCCATGAATCGGCCTGTATGATTTTTCATTCATTTTGCGCGTTGTTACAACTTTAAGCTATTTGAAACCTACTTGAAATCTTTTGTTGCTTTTCATGTCAGTTGCAATTTAGCAATTGCAACTATGCCATGGAGTATGTTCTGCTAGATACAACACATGCCATATATATATCTTTTAACCAGTGGACAACACTGTTTATTTGTATCATTGCTGCCATTTGCGATCTAACTATGCCATGGACATTACCATACTGCCCTGGTAGGGCACATCTTGAACAATGTGCCACCGTCTATCGCTGATTGTGATACAACATTGAGCCCGAACTTTATTTCTGTTCTGCTCACCATTACCTAGGTGAGTTTTATTTCGTTTTATTTCATTTTATTCCATTTCACAATACTTTTCATTGCTTGAGCAAATCTTTTGCTCTTGATTTTGGGCTATTCAGCTTCTACTTATGAACATTTCTGGCATTTTCTATTCTGGGAGGGACTGCCGTCTAATGTGTTACCCCTGTCTTCTGGAGGGGCCATTAGCTATTCATTGCCCCTCCGTCATTATAACATGTGCCTGTTCTTGCTTTTTGCAGTTCTACTTTGTAGAGAACTTGCCTTGTTGGTCTACATTCATTTCCCAGGATTTTTATTCGGGAAAACGCGAACAGCTCCAGGTTGAGATAACGGTAATTTGGCAATTTAATTGTTAAGCCTTCTTTCTCCCAAACTCAAATATAGGGGTCCTTTCTGGACTATTTCTCAGGGAAGGGGGCTCCTGTTCGCTATTTACAGATCATCATTATTTTTTTGGGTTCTTAGCTTGTAATGTAATTTACTTATGGGCTTATTTGATAATGTTTCTCATTATTTTTCCTTTTTGTTTTTCCTTTCTTTATCATGTTTTACGCAAGACTGTGGATGCATCCTGTATAATTTCTATAGCAGAATGTTCCATTGTCCTAGATATTTTTTATGTATATCTAAATTTTAAGTGGCAACCATTTCAATGGGAGTGCGCCGTCCTGAAGAAGATGGGCATCAACAGTGAAACAGCTTAGATGCTCCGCACCATCGAAACTACCTTTTTCCATTCATGCCAGACCTAGAGCTATATATTAGGTCATGACAGCTTAGTAGTTGACGTACGGCACCCCTTTTAGTTTTTAGAGGAACGGCACCCCTTTTAGCTTTTAGAGGAAACCATTATTATATTGTTGATGTATTTGCGTTTTTTCCTGAACTGGCAAATGCTTCCGTAGCTTCTGACCACACCACTCGGGTGATCCCCTTCATCGAGAGCTGGTGTTCAGACAGCTCGGAATAATTATGATAGCACTGATTGAATTGATAGTATTGTTTTTATACAAGCACTTTGTTTGACTATGCACTTTATCTTCACAAACAATATGCTGATATTAGATATGAACTCGGAATAAAAGTTTAATATGTATGTTTTAAACTAATAATGAAATTCAAATGAAATAACCATATTTTTCATATAGGTTTTTTTGTGTGGTTTGATCTGTGATCCCGAACTTGTGGGCCCCTCCTTCCCTGATCCCTTACCGGATCCCTTTATAATTTGTTCTTTGGTTCCGCTGACATGCTTTTGTTGTTGTTATTATAGTTGTTACTTCCTCTCTGTCAGCAAAGTAGAGGTTAACCCATCCCCTGTCTCGATGATTCTTTGAAAACTACAAGCATTTTAGGAAATGAAGCAGTATTTCGTTTTGCCATCCTAATGCATTTTCTTTCACAATATGAAGATCTTGTCTGCCTCATATTGAAAGCATCTTGGCAGAGGACATGAGTCAACAATAAGTTGCACAGAAGAGACAGTTCTTAGATTCTCGCTCAAATGAAATATATGTTTTCAATAAAAACACTGTGACACAGCTTTGGACGCATGACGTGCAGGCACGTAAATTAAAAAGCAGTGTAGCACAAATGCTGAATATTTTTAGATGTTACACTATTGTAGTGCTTTGGAAACACGAAATGTAGATGATGTTGTTAATTTGAGTGAATTTCTGCAGCAAAAATATTAAGCAGAGTAATTCTCGGATAGAGGAGCCCCTGTTATTAATTCCAACAAATCCTCTTGATATAAAAATTGGCTTATTAAAAACTAGGTCGTTAAATAATCACGCCCTTTGTATTCACGACTACATAACACAGGAAGAACTGGACATTTTGGGCCTAATTCACATAAGTGTTTTATAATGGCAAAACCCCATTGGAAAATGCTCTGGGAAACAGGGCCTTTATGTCTAACTGAAACCTGGCTCCAGATCCCAGTAGGCCCTACTGTAGAACAGACAGTACCCAAGGTTACAGTATCTTCTTTAATAACAGAGAGTCAGGAATGGGTGGAGGAGTAGCTATAATAGCCCGGAACAATTTGCAGGTATTTCCTTCACCCATTCATTGTCAAGGATGTGAAATCATCCATTTTAAAATGACAACAAACAAAAAATAGTTGCATTAATATTATTGCACTATATAGACCGCCATCGTTGATTTCAGATTTCAAAGATAACTTGGTGCAAATACTAAGCAACCTAAAAGGGCCTAACACAGGAACATTATTTATTTATTTATTTATTTATTTAATTTATATAGCGTGCAGGCAGCCGAGGGGCATTGTGGCGCTGTTACTTGTAGAGGCACTTAGTTACAATGGGTACAGGTTGTGCCTTGGGTTACAGTGAGGCAGGATCCTGTGTTCAGTGATAGGAGGTATCATACAGCATAATACATCATACATGTTAGTGATGAGAGCTTGAACATATGGTGTTGGTTAGGTGAACAAGGAAGTTTTCATGGCTTTGCGGAAAGCAGTCAGTGAAGGTTCAGCTCGCAGAGAGGTGGGAAGGGTGCTCCAGTGTAAGGCAGCAAGGTAAGGAAAGCTGGCACCCCCTGCTATAGCTCTTTTTACCCTAGGTACAGAAAGCATATTGGCATATGGTGTCCTAGTGGGTCTCATGGAGGAGACCGGGTGGACTCTCTGGGATAGGTACACTGGGGCCGAGAGGTGGATGCATTTGTGAGTGATACTTAGCACTTTGAATATGATCCTTTCCTTTATGGAGAGCCAATGGGATGCTTTTCTGGCAGCAGTGATGTGTTCTCTCTTGGCAATGCCTTGTGCAGCACGCAGGGTGCTGTTCTGGATTACTTGAAACTTCTCGAGGTTTTTGTTGGAGGTCGCTAGGAAAAGAACATTGCAGTAGTCTAGCCGCGAGCCGGTTATCTCTCTGGCTATGTTGGTGCATGTGTCTTTTGACAGATAAGGTCTGATTGCATTGAGGAGTTTAGCATGGTAAGCAGCAGAAGAGGCGATTGCGTTTACTTGCCTGGTCATGGATAAGTTGGAGTCTAGATAGACGCCTAGTGTTTTTACCGTCTCTAGTACTGGAATTCTGATTGAGTCAATAGTAAAGTGGCTAAACTGGGCGTCAAGTTTCTTGAGGGTGTCAGGGGATCCTACGAGTAGGAGCTCAGTTTTATCAGAGTTAAGACAGAGGCCGTTGATAGCCATCCACATTTGGATTGTGTTATATATGTTGTTGAGAGTCACACAGTCAGTGTCATAGTCGGCTGTTAATGTGAGAAGGATCTGAGTGCCGTCGGCGTAGTTGGTGTAAGAGATGCCCATGGCGTCAAGGATGAGGAAGAGGGGGCGGGTAAAGATGTTGTAGAGGGTGGGGGAGAGGCAGGAGCCTTGGGGCACACCACATAGCATGATGGTGGGTGATGCAGTGGCTAGGTCAGAGAAGACCTGCATGGTCCTGCCTTGGAGGAAGGAGGTGATCCAGGTGGTGGCTTCTTGGGAGAAGTTGGCTGTGGAGGTGAGGTGATGGCAGAGGATGTCGTGATCTACAAGATCAAAAGCAGCAGAGAGATCGAGGAGAAGGAGCAGGACAGGTTTCCCTTGGCCCCTTTGTCAACCATTTGGTTTTTGAGGTCGAGTAGGGCGGTCTCTGTCCCGTGTCTAGGGCAAAAGTCAGATTGTCTCAGTCCTAGGAGGTTGTGTTCTTCGAGGAAGTGCTGGACCTGCAGGTAGGCTGCTTTGTCTAGAATCTTGAGGAGGAATGGGACTGTGGTGATGGGGCGGTAGTTATTGGGGGAGGTGGGGTCAAGTTTTTTATGAGAGGTGGGACCCATGTTTCCTTGAGGCTTGAAGGGATTCTCCCTGTGGTGAAGGAGGCGTTGAGGAAGGCTGTTAGGAAGGGAGCCAGGGTGTCTGCGCAGTCTTTGATGATGGAGGCGGGGCAGGGGTCCCCTTTGCAGTTGGAGGGTTTTATGTTTTTCATGATGTTGATCATGTCTTTTTCCTGGATGGTTTTGAACGAGAAGGTAGGGGGGGGCTCTGTGGGTGAGGAGAGTGGGGGGGTTGGGGAGGGGGTAGGAGGGTGGGCAGCGTTAGTTTGGTGTTCGAGATTTTGGCTTGGAGAGAGCTCATCTTGTTACGCATGGCTGTTTGGATGCCATCACACCATGCTTTATCTTTGGTGAAGTTTTGGGGGGTGGGTGTAGGGGTCTCGAGTTCTCTAAATATGGCAAACATTTCCTTGGTGTTCGATTTGGCCTCAGCGATTCTATCTTCAAATGATTTGGCTTTGGCTTTGATGATGGCTTTCTTATATTCATTTGCGAGGGATTTGAAGATAAGTTTGTCTTTAACATCTTGAGATTTTTGCCATTGCGCTAGTGCTGCTCGTTTGTCTGTGCGCAGTTTGAGGAGGTCTTGGTTGTACCACGCATTGGTGTGGCTAGTGGGTTTGGTTTTGCGTGGTTTAAGTGGGGCAATAGCATTGATTGCAGCCGTGATGGCAGTATCGTAGTTTTTGGCCAGGGTTTCTGGGTTATCGGAGAAGGGGTGTCTGAAGGCAGGTCCCTGTAGGAAGGGTAGGAGTCTTTCTTTGGTGAGTTGACGGGCACTTCTTGTGAGGGCTGGTGGTAAGGGCTAGGTGGGGCGGGATGTGGTTGTGGTGGTGGGGATGTTAATGATAATGGTGTGGTGGTCGGACCATGGGGTGGGGGTATTACCTGTGACTGTGAGGGGGAAATTGTGGTGGGCGATCCAGTCTAGTGATCTGCCTAGGGCGTGCGTGGGATCTGTGATGGTGTTGGTGAATGCTAGAGTGGTTAAGGCTGTGTCAAGTGTTTTGGCAGCAGGGTCTTTGGTGTCATTCAGGCCAAGGTTGATGTCCCCAAGGAGAATGGCTTTGGATGACTTTTTTAGGTTGTCAGCCAGGAGGTGGGTGAGGGGGGCCTGGAAGTCTCCTAGGGGGCCTGGTGGCCGATAGATGAGGTGTAGGGTGATGGTGTAGTGGTGTGAGATAGTGAGTTTCAATTGAAGGTAGTCACTTTTGGTGTTAATGGTTTTGTCAACCTTTCTGATGGTGATCGAATCTTTGGCTATGAGAGTGACACCGCCCCCTGTGGTCAGGCGATCTTGTCTAGTGATGGCATAGCCTGGTGGGAGTGCGAGGGACAAAGCGGGGCCTGAGGCTTCGTGTAGCCAGGTCTCAGTGACCACTAGCAGATCTAGATCTAGTGTGATGATGAGGTCGTGGAATGTCTAGGGCATGACCATTGATGGGTCGGGCGTTGATGAGGGCACATTTGAGGTGGGGTTCAGGGGTGACATTGATGGCAGTGGATGGCATAATCGAGCCTATGGGGGGCACATTTTCTGAGGTCCTAGTCATAGGCAGAGTAGCATTTGCATCAGTGGACAGAATGGGTGTGGTAGAAGAATTGCACATTGCAGTATTCACATTCAGACATGCGGGGGGCACATTTTCTAGGGTCATAGACATAGGCAGAGTTGCATTTGCATCAGTGGACAGCATGGGTTTGGTAGAAGAATTGCACATTGCAGTATTCACATTCAAACCTGTGGGGGGCACATTTTGGGTGACCTGAATAGATGGAGAGGTAATCTCTAAGACAAGGACGGAGTGGCCCTTGAGAAAGAACTTAATTCTATAGGCTTCAACGTATCTAATAATGAGCCCACAACCGCAAAGGGAAACCAACTTAACTGGGTAATTTCTTGTAATGTGGATATTACCAGGCAAAGAACAACTCCTTGCATATGGTCTGACCATTATAAAGTTGAGTTTGCATTATCACCTAAAAACAACATTAGAAGAATGGATAATGCACCAAAAAAGGTATATAGCAGAACCTTCAAAAATATTACCCCTCACATCCTTACACAGTGCATTACTAAGGTTATGACTACCACTTCTGACAAAGAGTCATGTGACGAGATTGTAACAATCTACCCCAATCAAGCCCAAGAATTGATTGATTAACAATTCACATGCTCCCATGAAACCCAAACAAGTCAGACCGAACCCAAAACATCAAAAATGGTTCAATGTGGAAAGCAGCACTCTAAAAAGGGAAAAGAGAAAGATGCAAAGAAAATAGTTAAAAGATCCTTCAGAAATCAATAAGGTAAAATGGAAGGAATTGGAGCAACAATACAAAGAGAAGATTGTTGAAGCAAAAAAAAAGTTTTTAATGATCAAATCTCCGTAGTCACTAATTCCAAAGGCAAACTATTTCAGATATTGAAATCAGTCGAGAAACCACCATCACTATTCCCACCATTCCAACCGTCACAGGAGGACTGTGCGAAGGTCCAGTTGGCATTCCACAACAAACTCCAAAAGTCACGGGAGACTATAAGCACCTGTCTTGTAGCACCCCAAACACTACCGGCCTGTGGGAATCCTGATCCCAATCCCAGGAGCAGGAATAAATTCAAATTTAATCCACTCGCCCTAGATGATATGAAGACACTGCGCTTATGATGATGATGATGATATGAAGACACGACCAACAATATGCCCAGAAAATATCCTGCCTCCTAAACTAATCCTAGATAATGCAGATATATTTGCAGCCTTCCTTCTTAGAATGGTCAATGCGTCTTTTTGAGACAATAAGGTTCCAGCAGCTATCAAAGTGGTTACAGTCACCTCTCTGGTCAAAAAACTTGGACTTCACCAACATGATCCTTCCAACCGTCACCCAATCACAAACTGCACATTTCTATTAACAATCTTAGACAAAGCAAAAACTAGGCAGCTCCAATTGTTTGTGGACAAAAACAATCTACTCCACTCACAGCAATCTGGCTTCAGAGAATCACATAGTAACAAAACCGTGCTGCTTGACCTGCAGACCAAAATGCTTAACATTATGGACAGAGGAAAGACAGGTATGCTGATACTTTTGGACTTGTCAGCAGCCTTTGACTTGCTAGACCATCAGAAGCTTCAAGAGGCCTTAGAACAATCAGGCAGTTGCTCGCAGGATGCCATAGACCTGGTAACCTTGTTCCTTGCAGAGAGGAGCACCAACATTTATTGGGGCAACCAGTCATCATTATCCTCAGCAGTACTATTTGGAGTACCCCAGTGGGTGAGTCTCTCCCCCCACCTGTTCAATTTATATATTTGGTGTCTCTGCACCCTTCTTACCAATCTAAGGGTGTTTTTCACCAACTTTGCGGACAACCCCCAATTGGTCATTGAACTAAGTGTGTGTCATAACTCAGATAATCTCAGAATTGCCAATATCTCCAATACCATCGAGGCTTGGATGAAGTCAAACTGGCTTTGCTTAAATAGAAGCAAGACCGAGCTTATGATCTTCGGCTCATCCCAGTCCAGGGCCAAACTTGACCATGACTATACCTCCTTTACTATCAGAGACGCTCGGATACCAGTTTCTGACAAGGTAAAAACCTAAGGTGTTTATCTTGAAGCATCCCAGGGAGCTGAAGCACATATGCCTACTTGAAGAAAAACTGCCAATATTATCATAGGTTGCTCTAATGTATCAGACCTGTTTTGAGCGAAAAATATTGGGCCACTATTGCTAGGGCTACAATCCACTCTAGGTTGGATTATGGCAACACCCTTCTAGCTGATGCTAACAAGAGCTGCATTATACAATGCCAGACTATCCAGAAAAATGCTGTGAGAACCATCAAAAGGAAAACAAGAAGAGAGCACATTTCAAAAGACAGGAAGTCTCTTCACTGACTAGCCTTGGGAAATTGCATTGTCTTTAAAACCATGACCAGTGTACATCATTGTCTCTATGGTTCAGCCCCAGCCTATTTGAAAGAGCAAATAGCTCCTTATAAACCAGGCCCTTCACTGCGATCCGAAACTCAGGGTCTGGTTGGACACACATGTGCCAAAAGAGTCAAAGGACTGGCACGCTCCTTTGCAGTTAAAGCAGCAGTAAAATGGAATGGGCTTCCTTGCCTTTTAAGATTAGAGTCACATTTTTTGATCTTCAGAAAGAAACTGAAAACGCTACTATTTAAATAAATGATTCACCGATGGTTACAATGAACCTGCTGTCTTGTCTCCTTTTCTGTTGTCCATGTCTGAGCGTACGCGCCCTGATGCCTGCAGGCTTTGGCGTGATAGAAAAACAAATAAATAAATAATAAAAGATGCAGTTTTCAATTTTGTCTTTGTCATCATAGTGCTTAGAAGCAGGACGCAGAGGGGCATTGGATAAAAGCATTATGGAATAAATCAAATCAACACATTAGAGTGTTTCTTGCATTTTCAGCACATTCATAAACAGCCGCTTGGAATGTAATTCTGAATGAGGTGTTTGGGGTCTGGCCACAATGTGCCTCAGAAACGTTGTCAGCTGGCATCAACAACCTAAATACAGATATGCACACAGACTCTGGTAGTCCAATACCCGTAGGTTCGCAGACATCAAATAAAAGTTCATAAAACACCAGGAAAAGACACACAAAATCACAGAGAAAAGGGGTGAAAAGAAAAAATGTCTCTGTAAGAGATAAAAGGAAGAAGAGACTTGAATGGGATAACCCATCAGGTGCAGTGAGGTGTCTTGGTGACCAACGGCAGCAAACAGTGAGCAGAAGAAGCCAACAGACACACCAAAGTAGTCAGGTCCAGGCAGACAGGAGGACAGATGAGTTAGGAAGATCTATAAGTCAGTAACACTGGGATACAACGCGCCACAACATAGAAACGCTACGTCCGAGGAGAGAGCAGACAAGGAACCTCTGGGTTTACATAGATGGCAGGCTAGCACAGACCAATCATGCAGCCACAGTCACACTGGCAAGGGTTGAGATGTCTTTGAGAGAACGGGCAGAGAGTGTTGGGGAAGTGAAACCCTAAAGTACTCACATACTCCGGCTGGAAAAGAAGCGCACTCCTTGGGCTAAACTGCACAAAAACATCCAGACTCGCCATTAGTGGAAAGTTTGTATTAATGTGACAGCCCAAGCTTACATACATTGCTAACCTGGCTCCTCTGCCTTACAGAATAACCAAACAATTAACATAGATGGCCATCCACTCACCCTCCCTAATTCCCTTCCTTCAAATATTCCCTTTCCATTCAACTCCCAACATGTTTTTCGTCTTTTTCTGTTTCTTCTCCCCAGGTCAATGTCCATCCTTCTTCACTACCTCATCCACTTTCATATATCCCGAGACTAGCCTGTCTGTCCGAAAAGCACTAAACATCCTCCTTAATGGTATAATAACCGTGAGGCGTGGCCAAGCGCAGCACAGAATGGCTGCCCAAATTGGAGTTCCCGCTCCCATGTAAATACTTTAAGTCAGGAGGGACTTAAAATTACATGTTTTACCTTCCTCCTCAAATACCTTCAAAGCCCAGGTCATCCGGATCATGGGGAGCGTGTATCTACGCTCCAACTGATTGTTGTGAGGGACGACTTCACAAGGCCTAATGCACCGGAGCCCAGCAGCTAGAAATGCTGCATTTCCTGTCAGCAGTGTCGGATTGCGAGATGACTTACAGCGCTGCCTTCTGACTGGGAACAAACCTTCTCCACAACACAGGCTGCGATAGGAATAATAGCCTTTCTTTCTCCAATGGAATATATTAGGTACTTTTAATATACACACACCAACATATTTGGAAATATCCCTTCAAAATTAGCCCCAGAAGCTTTCAGATATCAAATAAGTGATAAATGCCTGCCTACTGACTACTTTCAGGAAATGCTATGGCACAATTTCATTTAATTTGATAAATGAATTATCCAATGAAACATTTGGATGTTTGGCACAGAAACCGCCCTACTAGATCTCAAAACCTAAATCACTAACATCATGGACAAGGGCAAACCAGCCCTACTGCTTCTCCTAGATCTCTCTGCAGCGTTTGATCTTGTAGATCACCAAATTCTGACCTCCCACCTTTCCAACGCAGCCCACTTCTCTACAGAATCAACCTTATGGATAACCTCCTTCCTTCCTGGAAGGCAGAGCCATGAAGATTTACTCCGACCAGGCCAATGCTGCCCCTGACACCATCCACTGCGCAGTTCCCCAATGATCCTGCACAGCCCCCACCCTCTACAACTTGTTTACCAAGCCTTTGTTTGACCTACTTGACTTGTTAGGCATAGTTTACACAAACTATGCCGACGACACACAAGTACTGCTCCCCCTCTCTGAGGACTATGGCCAATACGCAGCAGACCGCCTCCAAATCTACACTACCATACAAACTTGGATGACGATAAATGGTTTCTGCCTTAATGGAGATAAAACAGAGATCATTCTCTTGGGTCCCAAAGAAATCCTACCCAAAATCAACAAAAAATATGACAACTTCACTATCGATTACACCATCATCCCTGTCTCCACCTCTGTGAAAACCCTCGGAGTCTACTTAGACTCAACCCTCTCCATGACACGACAGGTCAGCGCCATTGCTTCTGCATCAGCCCACACCACCAGACTCATCAATACCATCAAAACTTTTCTATCCCCCAAAACTGTCTCTTCACCGCCCGTGCCACTCTCGGTGCTAAAGTGGACTACTGCAACGCCATCCTTGCAGGCACCTCAGCCAAAACCTCAACAGGTTCCAAATAGTGTAAAACAATGCTCTGCAAGCAGCCCTCAGCATTCCCAAAAGAGAGCACATCACTCAAGCCAGGCGAGCTGCTCACTGGCTACCCGTTAAAGAGGAAATCCAATTCAAAATCCTAACCATCACGCATAAATGCATGAGTAGCACTGCTCCAACCTATCTAACTGACACCATCAACAGAGTCAGCACTACCCGCCCTAAAGGAAGTCAACATGCCAACCAACTACAAGTCCCACATATCAAAAGAGCCAGCGCCAGAGGTCTAGGCTTCCCCCACATAGCTCCCAAACTTTGGAATGCTCTCCCCAGCGAGTTTAGAGCAGAACCTTCCCTCACCATCTTTAGCAAAACACTCAAAACTACGCTGTTCACCTAATTCTGCTTGCCCTCCTAGATTTATCCTTTACTACCCCTTCTCCCTATTAACCACTATGCAATACATGTCTTCAACATATGCTTCCTACGCTGTTACTAAACTTGCATCCAATATACTCTGTACCATTGTAAACACCATTCTACTATGTCCTGTAACCACAGCAAAGCTACCCTGTAACCACTAAGCTAAGCCATGGCATTTAACCACTATGCGCCTCACCTTTCTTTGTAACCAGCAAGTCTCTATGTTGTAACAGCGCCACGATGCCTCAGGGCTGCGGTGCGCTCTATAAATTCTAATAAATAAATAAATTAATACATTTGTATGTTATCACATAAAGGAGGCAGTCTTCGGGGGTCAATGCTGCACAGTGTGCCTTATTTATCCTCTATTGAAGTGGAACTAAGGGTGCTGGGAACAAATAATCTGCAACATTTCTGCTACAATTCTAAGACCCCTTTGACTTTTTGTGAGGACATCTGGAAATGTGGTTGAGAACAGTAAAGTAAAGGCTCTGCTAATAAAGAAATGTAGAGGAGCAGCTGCATGCCTCTGCAGGAAACCCTGCTCCCCTACCTCCCATATGTTGTAAGCCTGTGATCCTGCCGTGTTTGACACCGGCAGTTGTGCCAATACTGCAACGTATGTTCGAAAGAAGACACCCATTGAGACAACCCTATTGAATGTATGCCTGAAGGGACAACAATTTGAGGTTGGAACTCCCTGAAGGAATATAAAAAAGAGCAAGGAAAGAAGCCTGTGACATCATAAGAGAGCACAAACAACATCTCAGGATACTGGCTGAAGAGAATGCATGGAGCTACAGAATCTAATGACTAAGTAAAGAATCAAGTGAAATTTTAAATATAAAAAAAGATTACACATGCAGAAAGTGCCGCTTGAGTTGTCATAGAAGCTGGCTATATGTAGTGAATAGAATGCAGGCAAAGCCGCCATTGTGTAGGAGCTGGATATCGATATCATGAATTTTGGTAAGCCAGGACCCATGAAAAGGGAAGGAGAAAAGCTTTGTCGCAGCAAGAATAAGCTGAATCGTGGGGCTGCATAGCAAGGCTGTCTGGCCTGAAGTGAAGATTGAAGCAGCCAAGGTCAGCTATCTATTGTGGAAAGGTGTGAACGTATGAAGGATGAATCATCTCTTGTTAAGGTGCAAAGAAAGAACAACAAGAGTGCCAAGTTTAATTGATTTGAGATATTTAAAAGCTGCAAAATGGACCAAATTGTGTTCTCCTGTCACATGAGCCAAGGATGAATATAGAGTTCGGACTTGGAGTCCTAGAACATGATAGTGAGGGCCTGCACTCCTGTGTATTCTCAAATACAAAGATACTTTGCAAGGCCAAGTTCAAAGCAGAAGGCATGGCCGATGAGAGATGTTGGGCTAACTGGATGGGGAGGTCAGGCCCATTTCCTTGCACCTGGGTCTGGGTTTACGTGCTGCTAAGTGATCCAAATGTTCCAGATATGGCACAAGCGTGCCAACCAATTGTAGAGGTCCATATAACGAGGGAACTTATAGTTTGAAAACCAATAAGAAACTGTGTATCTAATGTTTTTGAAGATAACATGTTTTAGAGGTAGGCATATGTAGTCCACCTGAGAGCAGCAATTACAGTCTTAGTTCCTACAGATGATATACTTAGATGTTCCCCTTAAGCCTGTCCTGAACCCCAGTAGGTTTTTCATTATTTGCCATGTAGTATGACATCACCTCTGACGTATTTTGACATATAACAGATATGATTTGTAAAAAGATTGCTGAGAGAAATCGAGCGCACATCTGTCGATGTTTGCTGTAACTCCCTTTTTAAGATAATTGTTAATAAAACAGTACCTTGCCATCTTCCTGAGTTGGTTCGGTTATTTGGACTCAGAGATAATCTGTGTGATCCCATCCATTACAAGCATGTTCCTAAACGGCCCTAAGTTCACGTGGTAGCGATGCAGATGGTTCAAAAAGATTCAAACTAGTTTGTCTCCAGATTTTCGGACGATCGGGCATCCACCTCCATTAACTGGAAGAGCGCAGAGTTATCTGTGAAGAGCGGTCGAATAGAAATAAACTTGCAAGAAGAACCGAGACGGTGGGCAGGTCCCCCTTTGAAGAAATCCCTGCCCAGTTTCCAGAGGGGCTCTGCTGACGGAAGGCGTAGTGGTCGGGTTGGAGGAGGAGATTATACCGAAGGCCTCGAGTCGGTTAACAAATGGTGAGTAGACTAAGCAGAATGGCAAATAAGGGGACAGGATTGTCATAATTTTGGGGAAATATTGTGGAGATAACAGATACTGCCTAGAGATTCCTAATTCAAGGGAGGTAGAAGGAGACATTTCAAACCCCAACAGGTGAAATATAAAATGCGTAGTCAGGACTACGTAAGGTGATGTCTCAAACCTTGCAGAAAAGTAAAGGCGAGGGAAGAAGTGATCACAGTGTTTTATAAAGTGTAAGGGGCCGATTCATAGAACAAACGTGCGCCGAAATTCCCAGCGCAAGCTGGCGCAAGGTGGCGCAAGTGTGAGTAAGCAAGCGCACGCATACGCGTGCGATTCAAGGAAGGTGCTGCGTGTGTTTTCCACTGGTTGTGCGCCAAATCTGTGCGTGGCGCACACGGGCGCACACGTCATTGCAACAACCCGAACGCCGTGCACGACCCTCACAGGGACAGCGCACAATGTCCACGCACACACCAAAAAGGGGGCGGGACACGAGGTGTAACGCACGGAATGGGGAACAACGCATGAAAAAGAAGGCGTAACTGGGGAAGTACTGCAGGGAAATACACGGAATGCCCACACGCACGCGAACAACTCGTATTCATGGATTTCAATACGGGAAACAAGCGCACGCTAAATGACGTGCACAGGCGTCAACACGTCCGCCACAGGAAGGCAGGCGTAAGCGTCCCTGCACACAGTATAAAAGCGCGCACAAACAACAAACACGTATATACCGTTACGATGAATGCCCCATTTGTCACAGCACTGATCGTGGGACACCGCAGGAGGAGGAGAATAGCCAGGGTCCACATTTCTTCCCCCCGGACTAGCCTTTTTGGGATGCCTGACGACCAGGTCTACGGCAGGTATAGGTTTCCACCTCGTATCATCCTAGACCTGGTCAGGGAGTGGGAAGATTACCTTACATCCCCCACCCTCTGCTCCCAAGCATTGAGCCCCTTGGAGAAGGTGCTCAATGTCCTGCATTTTTTGGCCACTGGGTAATTTCAGCGGACTACTGCCATAGTGGGGGTGGTCTCACAGGCCACGCAGTCATGCTGCCTGCACCAGGTGTTGGCAATCATGACTGCGCGCCCCTCAGTCCGCAGGCACATATACATGCCCAGAACACCCGCAGAAAGGCAGGCCATTGTCCAGGACTTTTACAGGGTGGCACACTTCCCCAAAGTGCTCGGTGCCATAGATTGCACGCATGTGGCCCTATGTCCACCTAGGGCCACTGAGCACATCTACCGAAACCGCAAGCACTGGCATTCCATCAATGTGCAGGTGGTATGCGATGCCAACGGAATCATCACCTCTGTCTATGCGAACTACCCTGGCTCCACCCATGACAGTTTCATATACAGAATGTCCGCCCTGAGCCGGGCCCTGGAAGCTGGGCAGCATGGCGACACATGGCTCCTAGGTGAGTACAAATGCCCGTGCACATGCATGCATGTCACACACAGAAAAATACACAAACCCCAATAATTACAACCATTATCACCTCTCCAGGGGACAGTGCCTACCCTCTGAGCAACCACATGATGATGACAATCCGGAACCCCACCGCACCATCCCAGGTAAGATACAACGCTGCACATATTGCAACCAGGGCTATAGTGGAGCGCACATTCGGAGTGCTCAAGTCACGCTTCCGCTCCCTTGACCGCTCTGGCGGGCAGCTACTCTATGCACCCCCAGTAGCGTGCAGGATCATTGTGGCAGCATGTGTCCTACACAATGTTGCAACACGGCAGGGCGTACCGGTGGACATGGTGGTGCCCCCACATCCACAGGCACAGGTGCTGCCCATGGAAGGGGATAGGGCATGTGGCGAGGCAGCCCGGACCCAGCTTGTGGCCACATTTGTCACCTAAACTCCCACCCTTGCGGAGTGCACACAGGCCTGGCACATACCAGGTGACAATCGATGATGACAAAGAGACAGTCAACTGTCACAACCTTACCACCCTGAGAATGTTGCCATGGAAGTGCCACATTGAGTGCATCCCTAGCTACTCAAACCTAACCAATCCTGTGTGACCAAAAGGTACACATGCAAGGTGTGTATCACACAGACCTGCAGAACAGGCCATGACAATCACTGGTATGTCACCCAAAGCCACCAAAACCACAACATGGCATGGCAAGCAATAGCAAAACACCAACACAGCAACAATAATGTACACATTGACATGTGAAAAATGCAAAGTGGCATCAGACAATGATGCCTGACATGGAATCAGATGAGATGACTGACCAACAACCTCCCACACAAAGCAAGTCACACCCAAATGCATACCAACAGTTGTAGCTTGAACATAACAATGAGTGCCTGTTTACATGCACATTGTGCACGGCAAAATCAACACTGCATAATACGTGTGCTGTGTCCATCTCCTGCAACACACTGCTCAGCACACAGCATAGTGACCAACCATTGTGTGTGACGCACACCCTGAGCATCACATGAAAACGACAAACTAAATAAGAAAACAAATCACGCATGTACAGGATCCACACATGGTCATAGATCATGTGCTGCAGGGACACTGTGGGTCCCAGAAGGCAAACTGAGTGCACATGTGGACATGGAAGGGTGATTGTACATGTTGTGGATCATAGTGCGAGTTTGTGTGTCAGTAGGGACATGCACTCAATGCATGCATGTGCAATCAAGTGACCATCAGTTTCCTCATCACATGTGAACATTGCCCATGTGTACACCCCAGCATGTTAAACCAATACTATACCCTCACACTTGAAAGGTAAACACAACACATGAACAGCCATTGATCAGCAGAATACATCATGTACATAGGATACCACAATTACAATGTCATGGTGCCCATCACACTGTGGGGCAAGGCATCTGTCCAACAAAAAAATACCCCCCCCTGCCTCACATATCACCATGACCCACTGAACAACTGCGCATGGGGTATGTAGCCTTCATCCTTGAAGTCTTCCTGGCCACAGGATCACCCTTCCCCTTTGTCTCCATCTTCCACCTTGCGTCTAAAAGCGTCCAGCACCCTCAGAGGCCACCTTGACTTGCAAAAACACCAAATCAAAGAGAACTGAAAGCAGGCAAACACACAAGCCATGCAAAAAGCCTGCAGGCAGCAAAATAAACCAGAAGAGACTCCAGTAGATGAATTGAAGTAGCAGTACATCACAAAGCACAAGTACTAGCACAATGATGGAACAACCAAGGTAGCACAGTAAAACAATGTCACAACAGGATGTGTACCATGTTTGGTACATAATATACAATGATGCACCAAAAACTGATGTGTACTGTCACAGCTCCCATGTACAGGCGCAGGAGTGGCACGAACCAACCACCTTCACCGTGGTCTGGGTGCCTGCAAGGTCAAACTCACACAGGCCTCTGAGACCCAGGTGGGGAAGGAGGGTCAGGGATATGCAGTCGGGACAGGCATTGGTATGCTGGATGACCGGAATGAGGGGCAGGAGAGAGGAGTAGGATTGACAAGGGAAAGTAGGGAATGTACAAAAACATAATAATCACATTAACACATACACAATCAGACCAAACGTTTACATCATGCACATAGTACCAAATTACTCAAATTGAAGTCAAAGAGAAACTTATCTCTGGGGTGAGTGCTGGCCTCCTGCCTGCGCACTCTCAGGTCCTCTAACATGAGCAGTTCAATGCTGCAAAGAGAGCCAGAGTCACTAATCTGTGCGTGCCCATAACACACACACA
This sequence comes from Ambystoma mexicanum, assembly GCF_040938575.1. Taxonomy (NCBI): domain Eukaryota; kingdom Metazoa; phylum Chordata; class Amphibia; order Caudata; family Ambystomatidae; genus Ambystoma; species Ambystoma mexicanum. Next base: position 53,718,014 of record NC_090933.1, on the reverse strand, counting down.
CACCACCATGCATGCCCCAAAGTAACAAAATACTCTACAAACAAACTATCTGGTGTGGTGCTTCGTACCCATACGTAAGATTCCCCCTGTGATGGTTCATACACAGTCAATGCAGTAAGTCAGGCGCTGGTGGGTGCGTGGCAAATGGAAGACCAATGTGTCAAGATTCAAACAACATCCAATGTTCCCTTGGTAAGCAGCCAGACGCATTTAGCAAGGTACGAATTCAGTACAAGACGTGTTCCAGCAGAACCCAAATAAAGTAGGTAGTGCATGTGGCGATTTCAACATGAAAATTAAATGCACTGCACACGAGTCTGTCCCTCGCTGTCTGTCCCTGTGAGCTGCTTCTTTCCCTGTCTTGGACCGCTACATGGCTAATACAACTGCCTCAATGGACCATGATGGACCGTAGGATATGTGCCACTGCCCCTGCATGTGCCCCTAACAACTTTCCCATCAACTAGCCATTAGTCCACCAACACATCTTAGATGTACTGTGCGCTTCAACACCAATATCTGTCCACGCTCACCGTCAGTGGTGCTACTTAGCGTGCATGTGCAACTGGCCTGGTGGGAGGTTGGCTGTGGTGTGGCCCCCTTGTGCTGCTCACCTTGCCTGGAGTTACTTGAAACAAGTCAGCTTCTTTAGGATGCATGAGTGCAATCCCTGTGGCTCTGCGTGCGCACACATGCGCATGTCTGCACCACCGAACGTGGCCAGCTTCCAGACGTCCAATGGGCCATGTCTGCTGGGAAAGGTGGTCTGGAGGCTCATCCCCCTGCAGAAAGGGCAGAAAACACATGATTAATGCTTGAAATTTCCCTGTGTGTGTCTCCTCAGGCATGTCATGACTGAACCATGCCAGAGACGTACATCAGAAATCACTCCATCAGTGCGACTTTCACAGGCAAAGTGTGTTAGCCACTGTCTACAGCATGCATCAAGCACATGTACAGTAAAGATAAGAAACATACTACACAATGTATAGCAATTAATGCACACATGAATCATGAAACCACCCATCTATCAAAGGAAGAACCGTGGTCAATATCACCCCTATCATCCCCACTAGGGGTGTCAACACAAGTAGTACAGCAGCAGACATGCCACAGATATAACAGTCGAAAGCCCTTGTGTAATAGGCTGTAACACCGAACCATCCTTGCGAGCCCATGGATAAGGGAAGCAGGAGTGGCATATGTGAGTTAGGACCCCAAGCTGCAAACACATACACGAGACAAACTTGAAGGGTCCAGCTGGAACAGACAGTGGATGCTTTCAAAAGCCACAAAGCACCACACCGTCACATAAAAGCACAATAGACAAGCAATTTTAAACTATATTAATTAATTAGACTAACTATGAAAAACCTACATTACCTAATTAAACTAACTATCAAATTGAAAGTTAACTAACTAAACTAAAAGAAAAATCAAAAATGGCCACATACGACCGGGGGGGAGGGACCCAGGAGGGGGGAGATACAAGGTGCTGCTCAACACCCACATGCGATGATGTTGAGGAAAAAAAAAACCTCCATGAGCTCAATGCCTGCACAGCCCGACCTATGTGGGAGATACCTCGTCGTCCGAGTCTGGCTCTTCCTGAAAAGGACCACGTGGCACAGGAGCCTGACCACACCTAGCCGCAGCTTGCCCCTCGTCGGCAGCAAATCTGCCAGACGGGTGAGCCTGGTTCTGTGTGGCGATGACACGTAGGTCTGCATGCAGAACCTCCCGTGATACGCGTGCTTCCTCTTGCAAGGCAACACGTGTAACATGGAGTTCTTCCTGCAAGGTCTGGCTGGACAACTGATGTACCTCCCGGTAAGCATGTATCTAAGCCGAGATGGTACGCTCAAGCTGCTCAAACCTCTCCTCTGACCGCTTCCTCTGGGACATCAAAAGGACACCCAGAGTGGATCTGAGGGACTCAGAGTCAGCCCTCAGGGCCTCCATGTGTGCCTCTGTGTGAGCAGCAATTGCTTGACGCAGAGAAAACATTTCAGCCTGGCGTGCCCTGTCTGAGGTCGCCATGAGCAGCCTGAGTGAGCGGGCCATGGACCTTGCCACCCACTGCTGGAGAAGCAACTGCCTAGCAGGGGAGAGCACGGATTGGGCCACACGCTCCATGCTCACAGCGATGTTCTCCATTGCTGCCCCCTGGCGTTCAGAATTGGTAGTCATGTCTTGCTCCCACTCAGTATACCGCAGTTGCGCGCGGCCACCGCTTTGCTGGGCTTGACACCTGCGGGACCCAAGGACCGGGTGTCCTCGTTGGGTTGGCACCGCCCGCGGCTGCACAACTACATGCCCCCGTCAACGTGATGGCCCAGGCACATCAGCGACTGGTGTGGAGGGTGACCCTGCGTCCCGATCCACCACAGGCGGAGGTTCCACCACTGTCTGACCCCTCAGTGTAGGTGTCGTGGACAGAGGAGTGTCCACATCAGAATCACTAACCCCTGACATATGGACCTGATGCACATCCAACTCGACATGGACGTCAGAGTGGTCATCAGGGCTGGACTCATTGCCAGCCAAAGACAAGATGGTCTGTAGCACATGTGGGTTTTCGTGGCCTACCACCCCACAACCCCCACTTGTGCCGGGTTGCTGTAGTGATAACAACCCTGTGCCTGGCATGACAACACCATCCTCTGGCTCCATTGTGTCATCATCTGAAAAGTAGAGAGAAAAAAGGTCACTACACATGTTAGAAGCACACAACACACACACATAGACATCACACAGACACCAAACACATCAAGTAGACATGTCACACACAAAAGAGAACCTTCCATGCATGCTGGGTCAACTTGACATTGCTTCTGTGATTAGGCATGTAGAAGGGTGTTATACCGCTCAGAAGTGGGTCGATGCAGTGCAGCAAATTTGTACGTTACTCACTATCTACATGTACAAGTACTTCATGATGTGTATCAGAAAATGTGAAGGCAGCGCAAGGTCAACTTCAGGCATCACGTGCAATGTGCATGCAATGGGTAGCATAGCTACAAGAAAACCACCCCTCCCCCTAAGTGGAAATGCAGGGATGCCTTGCATGGTATCAAAAGGATGGCCATAGACCTGTGTATTGACAGACAGTGATTTGGCTTTGGCTTTGATGATGGCTTTCTTATATTCATTTGCGAGGGATTTGAAGATAAGTTTGTCTTTAACATCTTGAGATTTTTGCCATTGCGCTAGTGCTGCTCGTTTGTCTGTGCGCAGTTTGAGGAGGTCTTGGTTGTACCACGCATTGGTGTGGCTAGTGGGTTTGGTTTTGCGTGGTTTAAGTGGGGCAATAGCATTGATTGCAGCCGTGATGGCAGTATCGTAGTTTTTGGCCAGGGTTTCTGGGTTATCGGAGAAGGGGTGTCTGAAGGCAGGTCCCTGTAGGAAGGGTAGGAGTCTTTCTTTGGTGAGTTGACGGGCACTTCTTGTGAGGGCTGGTGGTAAGGGCTAGGTGGGGCGGGATGTGGTTGTGGTGGTGGGGATGTTAATGATAATGGTGTGGTGGTCAGACCATGGGGTGGGGGTATTACCTGTGACTGTGAGGGGGAAATTGTGGTGGGCGATCCAGTCTAGTGATCTGCCTAGGGCGTGCGTGGGGTCTGTGATGGTGTTGGTGAATCCTAGAGTGGTTAAGGCTGTGTCAAGTGTTTTGGCAGCAGGGTCTTTGGTGTCATTCAGGCCAAGGTTGATGTCCCCAAGGAGAATGGCTTTGGATGACTTTTTTAGGTTGTCAGCCAGGAGGTGGGTGAGGGGGGCCTGGAAGTCTCCTAGGGGGCCTGGTGGCCGATAGATGAGGTGTAGGGTGATGGTGTAGTGGTGTGAGATAGTGAGTTTCAATTGAAGGTAGTCACTTTTGGTGTTAATGGTTTTGTCAACCTTTCTGATGGTGATCGAATCTTTGGCTATGAGAGTGACACCGCCCCCTGTGGTCAGGCGATCTTGTCTAGTGATGGCATAGCCTGGTGGGAGTGCGAGGGACAAAGCGGGGCCTGAGGCTTCGTGTAGCCAGGTCTCAGTGACCACTAGCAGATCTAGATCTAGTGTGATGATGAGGTCGTGGATGTCTAGGGCATGACCAATGATGGATCGGGCGTTGATGAGGGCACATTTGAGGTGGGGTTCAGGGGTGACATTGATGGCAGTGGATGGCATAATCGAGCCTATGGGGGGCACATTTTCTGAGGTCCTAGTCATAGGCAGAGTAGCATTTGCATCAGTGGACAGAATGGGTGTGGTAGAAGAATTACACATTGCAGTATTCACATTCAGACATGCGGGGGGCACATTTTCTAGGGTCATAGACATAGGCAGAGTTGCATTTGCATCAGTGGACAGCATGGGTTTGGTAGAAGAGTTGCACATTGCAGTATTCACATTCAAACCTGTGGGGGGCACATTTTGGGTGACCTGAATAGATGGAGAGGAAATCTCTAAGACAAGGACGGAGTGGCCCTTGAGAAAGAACTTAATTCTATAGGCTTCAACGTATCTAATAATGAGCCCACAACCGCAAAGGGAAACCAACTTAACTGGGTAATTTCTTGTAATGTGGATATTACCAGGCAAAGAACAACTCCTTGCATATGGTCTGACCATTATAAAATTGAGTTTGCATTATCACCTAAAAACAACATTAGAAGAATGGATAATGCACCAAAAAAGGTATATAGCAGAACCTTCAAAAATATTACCCCTCACATCCTTACACAGTGCATTACTAAGGTTATGACTACCACTTCTGACAAAGAGTCATGTGACGAGATTGTAACAATCTACCCCAATCAAGCCCAAGAATTGATTGATTCACAATTCACATGCTCCCATGAAACCCAAACAAGTCAGACCGAACCCAAAACATCAAAAATGGTTCAATGTGGAAAGCAGCACTCTAAAAAGGGAAAAGAGAAAGATGCAAAGAAAATAGTTAAAAGATCCTTCAGAAATCAATAAGGTAAAATGGAAGGAATTGGAGCAACAATACAAAGAGAAGATTGTTGAAGCAAAAAAAAAGTTTTTAATGATCAAATCTCCGTAGCCACTAACTCCAAAGGCAAACTATTTCAGATATTGAAATCAGTCGAGAAACCACCATCACTATCCCCACCATTCCAACCGTCACAGGAGGACTGTGCGAAGGTCCAGTTGGCATTCCACAACAAACTCCAAAAGTCACGGGAGACTATAAGCACCTGTCTTGTAGCACCCCAAACACTACCGGCCTGTGGGAATCCTGATCCCAATCCCAGGAGCAGGAAACAATTCAAATTTAATCCACTCGCCCTAGATGATATGAAGACACTGCGCTTATGATGATGATGATGATATGAAGACACGACCAACAATATGCCCAGAAAATATCCTGCCTCCTAAACTAATCCTAGATAATGCAGATATATTTGCAGCCTTCCTTCTTAGAATGGTCAATGCGTCTTTTAGAGACAATAAGGTTCCAGCAGCTATCAAAGTGGTTACAGTCACCTCTCTGGTCAAAAAACCTGGACTTCACCAACATGATCCTTCCAACCGTCACCCAATCACAAACTGCACATTTCTATTAACAATCTTAGACAAAGCAGCAACTAGGCAGCTCCAATTGTTTGTGGACAAAAACAATCTACTCCACTCACAGCAATCTGGCTTCAGAGGATCACATAGTAACAAAACCGTGCTGCTTGACCTGCAGACCAAAATGCTTAACATTATGGACAGAGGAAAGACAGGTATGCTGATACTTTTGGACTTGTCAGCAAACTTTGACTTGCTAGACCATCAGAAGCTTCAAGAGGCCTTAGAACAATCAGGCAGTTGCTCGCAGGATGCCATAGACCGGGTAACCTTGTTCCTTGCAGAGAGGAGCACCAACATTTATTGGGGCAACCAGTCATCATTATCCTCAGCAGTACTATTTGGAGTACCCCAGTGGGTGAGTCTCTCCCCCCACCTGTTCAATTTATATATTTGGTGTCTCTGCACCCTTCTTACCAATCTAGGGGTGTTTTTCACCAACTTTGCGGACAACCCCCAATTGGTCATTGAACTAAGTGTGTGTCATAACTCAGATAATCTCAGAATTGCCAATATCTCCAATACCATCGAGGCTTGGATGAAGTCAAACTGGCTTTGCTTAAATATAAGCAAGACCGAGCTTATGATCTTCGGCTCATCCCAGGCCAGGGCCAAACTTGACCATGACTATACCTCCTTTACTATCAGAGACGCTCGGATACCAGTTTCTGACAAGGTAAAAACCTTAGGTGTTTATCTTGAAGCATCCCAGGGAGCTGAAGCACATATGCCTACTTGAAGAAAAACTGCCAATATTATCAAAGGTTGCTCTAATGTATCAGACCTGTTTTGAGCGAAAAATATTGGGCCACTATTGCTAGGGCTACAATCCACTCTAGGTTGGATTATGGCAACACCCTTCTAGCTGATGCTAACAAGAGCTTCATTATACAATGCCAGACTATCCAGAAAAATGCTGTGAGAACCATCAAAAGGAAAACAAGAAGAGAGCACATTTCAAAAGACAGGAAGTCTCTTCACTGACTAGCCTTGGGAAATTGCATTGTCTTTAAAACCATGACTAGTGTACATCATTGTCTCTATGGTTCAGCCCCAGCCTATTTGAAAGAGCAAATAGCTCCTTATAAACCAGGCCCTTCACTGCGATCCGAAACTCAGGGTCTGGTTGGACACACATGTGCCAAAAGAGTCAAAGGACTGGCACGCTCCTTTGCAGTTAAAGCAGCAGTAAAATGGAAAGGGCTTCCTTGCCTTTTAAGATTAGAGTCACATTTTTTGATCTTCAGAAAGAAACTGAAAATGCTACTATTTAAATAAATGATTCACCGATGGTTACAATGAACCTGCTGCCTTGTCTCCTTTTCTGTTGTCCATGTCTGAGCGTATGCGCCCTGATGCCTGCAGGCTTTGGCGTGATAGAAAAACAAATAAATAAATAATAAAAGATGCAGTTTTCAATTTTGTCTTTGTCATCATAGTGCTTAGAAGCAGGACGCAGAGGGGCATTGGATAAAAGCATTATGGAATAAATCAAATCAACACATTAGAGTGTTTCTTGCATTTTCAGCACAATCATAAACAGCCGCTTCGAATGTAATTCTGAATGTGGTGTTTGGGGTCTGGCCACAATGTGCCTCAGAAACGTCGTCAGCTGGCATCAACAACCTAAATACAGATATGCACACAGACTCTGGTAGTCCAATACCCGTAGGTTCGGAGACATCAAATAAAAGTTCATAAAACACCAGGAAAAGACACACAAAATCACAGAGGAAAGGGGTGAAAAGAAAAAATGTCTCTGTAAGAGATAAAAGGAAGAAGAGACTTGAATGGGATAACCCATCAGGTGCAGTGAGGTGTCCTGGTGAACAACGGCAGCAAACAGTGAGCAGATGAAGCCAACAGACACACCAAAGTAATCAGGTCCAGGCAGACAGGAGGACAGATGAGTTAGGAAGATCTATAAGTCAGTAACACTGGGATACAACGCGCCACCACATAGAAACGCTACGTCTGAGGAGAGAGCAGACAAGGAACCTCTGGGTTTACATAGATGGCAGGCTAGCACAGACCAATCATACAGCCACAGTCACACTGGCAAGGGTTGAGATGTCTTTGAGAGAACGGGCAGAGAGTGTTGGGGAAGTGAAACCCTAAAGTACTCACATACTCCGGCTGGAAAAGAAGCGCACTCCTTGGGCTAAACTGCACAAAAACATCCAGACTCGCCATTAGTGGAAAGTTTGTATTAATGTGACAGCCCAAGCTTACATACATTGCTAACCTGGCTCCTCTGCCTTACAGAATAACCAAACAATTAACATAGATGGCCTCCACTTACCCTCCCTAATTCCCTTCCTTCAAATATTCCCTTTCCATTCAACTCCCAACATGTTTTTCGTCTTTTTCTGTTTCTTCTCCCCAGGTCAATGTCCATCCTTCTTCACTACCTCATCCACTTTCATATATCCCGAGACTAGCCTGTCTGTCCGAAAAGCACTAAACATCCTCCTTAATGGTATAATAACCGTGAGGCGTGGCCAAGCGCAGCACAGAATGGCTGCCCAAATTGGAGTTCCCGCTCCCATGTAAATACTTTAAGTCAGGAGGGACTTAAAATTACATGTTTTACCTTCCTCCTCAAATACCTTCAAAGCCCAGGTCATCCGGATCATGGGGAGCGTGTATCTACGCTCCAACTGATTGTTGTGAGGGACGACTTCACAAGGCCTAATGCACCGGAGCCCAGCAGCTAGAAATGCTGCATTTCCTGTCAGCAGTGTCGGATTGCGAGATGACTTACAGCACTGCCTTCTGACTGGGAACAAACCTTCTCCACAACACAGGCTGCGATAGGAATAATAGCCTTTCTTTCTCCAATGGAATATATTAGGTACTTTTAATATACACACACCAACATATTTGGAAATATCCCTTCAAAATTAGCCCCAGAAGCTTTCAGATATCAAATAAGTGATAAATGCCTGCCTACTGACTACTTTCAGGAAATGCTACGGCACAATTTCATTTAATTTGATAAATGAATTATCCAATGAAACATTTGGATGTTTGGCACAGAAACCGCCCTACTAGATCTCAAAACCCAAATCACTAACATCATGGACAAGGGCAAACCAGCCCTACTGCTTCTCCTAGATCTCTCTGCAGCGTTTGATCTTGTAGATCACCAAATTCTGACCTCCCACCTTTCCAACGCAGCCCACTTCTCTACAGAATCAACCTTATGGATAACCTCCTTCCTGGAAGGCAGAGCCATGAAGGTTTACTCCGACCAGGCCAATGCTGCCCCTGACACCATCCACTGCGCAGTTCCCCAATGATCATGCACAGCCCCCACCCTCTACAACTTGTTTACCAAGCCATTGTTTGACCTACTTGACTTGTTAGGCATAGTTTACACAAACTATGCCGACGACACGCAAGTACTGCTCCCCCTCTCTGAGGACTATGGCCAAAACGCAGCAGACCGCCTCCAAATCTACACTACCATACAAACCTGGATGACAATAAATGGTTTCTGCCTTAATGGAGATAAAACAGAGATCATTCTCTTGGGTCCCAAAGAAATCCTACCCAAAATCAACAAAAAATATGACAACTTCACTATCGATAACACGATCATCCCTGTCTCCACCTCTGTGAAAACCCTCGGAGTCTACTTAGACTCAACCCTCTCCATGACACGACAGGTCAGCGCCATTGCTTCTGCATCAGCCCACACCACCAGACTCATCAATACCATCAAAGCTTTTCTATCCCCCCAAAACTGTCTCTCCACCGCCCGTGCCACTCTCGGTGCTAAACTGGACTACTGCAACGCCATCCTTGCAGGCACCTCAGCCAAAACCTCAACAGGCTCCAAATAGTGCAAAACAATGCTCTGCAAGCAGCCCTCAGCATTCCCAAAAGAGAGCACATCACTCAAGCCAGGCGAGCTGCTCACTGGCTACCCGTTAAAGAGCAAATCCAATTCAAAATCCTAACCATCACGCATAAATGCATGAGTAGCACTGCTCCAACCTATCTAACTGACACCATCAACAGAGTCAGCACTACCCGCCCTAAAAGAAGTCAACATGCCAACCAACTACAAGTCCCACATATCAAAAGAGCCAGCGCCAGAGGTCTAGGCTTCCCCCACATAGCTCCCAAACTTTGGAATGCTCTCCCCAGCGAGTTTAGAGCAGAACCTTCCCTCACCATCTTTCGCAAAACACTCAAAACTACGCTGTTCACCTAATTCTGCTTGCACTCCTAGATTTATCCTTTACTACCCCTTCTCCCTATTAACCACTATGCAATACATGTCTTCAACATATGCTTCCTACGCTGTTACTAAACTTGCATCCAATATCCTCTGTACCATTGTAAACACCATTCTACTATGTCCTGTAACCACAGCAAAGCTACCCTGTAACCACTAAGCTAAGCCATGGCATTTAACCACTATGCTCCTCACCTTTCTTTGTAACCAGTAAGTCTCTATGTTGTAACAGCGCCACGATGCCTCAGGGCTGCGGTGCGCTCTATAAATTCTAATAAATAAATAAATTAATACATTTGTATGTTATCACATAAAGGAGGCAGTCTTCGGGGGTCAATGCTGCACAGTGTGCCTTATTTATCCTCTATTGAAGTGGAACTAAGGGTGCTGGGAACAAATAATCTGCAACATTTCTGCTACAGTTCTAAGACCCCTTTGACTTTTTGTGAGGACATCTGGAAATGTGGTTGAGAACAGTAAAGTAAAGGCTCTGCTAATAAAGAAATGTAGAGGAGCAGCTGCATGCCTCTGCAGGAAACCCTGCTCCCCTACCTCCCATATGTTGTAAGCCTGTGATCCTGCCGTGTTTGACACCGGCAGTTGTGCCAATACTGCAACGTATGTTCGAAAGAAGACACCCATTGAAACAACCCTATTGAATGTATGCCTGAAGGGACAACAATTTGAGGTTGGAACTCCCTGAAGGAATATAAAAAAGAGCAAGGAAAGAAGCCTGTGACATCATAAGAGAGCACAAACAACATCTCAGGATACTGGCTGAAGAGAATGCATGGAGCTACAGAATCTAATGACTAAATAAAGAAGCAAGTAAACTTTTAAATATAAAAAAAGATTACACATGCAGAAAGTGCTGCTTGAGTTGTCACAGAAGCTGGCTATATGTAGTGAATAGAATGCAGGCGAAGCCGCCATTGTGTAGGAGCTGGATATCGATATCATGAATTTTGGTAAGCCAGGACCCATGAAAAGGGAAGGAGAAAAGCTATGTCGCAGCAAGAATAAGCTGAATCGTGGGGCTGCATAGCAAGGCTGTCTGGCCTGAAGTGAAGATTGAAGCAGCCAAGGTCAGCTATCTATTGTGGAAAGGAGTGAACGTATGAAGGATGAATCATCTCTTGTTAAGGTGCAAAGAAAGAACAACAAGAGTGCCAAGTTTAATTGATTTGAGATATTTAAAAGCTGCAAAATGGACCAAATTGTGTTCTCCTGTCACGTGAGCCAAGGATGAATATAGAGTTCGGACTTGGAGTCCTAGAACATGATAGTGAGGGCCTGCACTCCTGTGTATTCTCAAATACAAAGATACTTTGCAAGGCCAAGTTCAAAGCAGAAGGCATGGGCGATGAGAGATGTTGGGCTAACTGGATGGGGAGGTCAGGCCCATTTCCTTGCACCTGGGTCTGGGTTTACGTGCTGCTAAGTGATCCAAATGTTCCAGATATGGCACAAGCGTGCCAACCAATTGTAGAGGTCCATATAACGAGGGAACTTATAGTTTGAAAACCAATAAGAAACTGTGTATCTAATGTTTTTGAAGATAACATGTTTTAGAGGTAGGCATATGTAGTCCACCTGAGGGCAGCAATTACAGTCTTAGTTCCTACAGATGATATACTTAGATGTTCCCCTTAAGCCTGTCCTGAACCCCAGTAGGTTTTTCATTATTTGCCATGTACTATGACATCACCTCTGACGTATTTTGACATATAACAGATATGATTTGTAAAAA